>NW_027212207.1:0-57458 GCF_036971445.1 Narcine bancroftii | reverse complement strand
GTGGTGGCTGTGAATGGAGAGGGAAGGGTGGTGGCTGTGAATGGAGAGGGAAGGGTGGTGGCTGTGAATGGAGAGGGAAGGGTGGTGGCTGTGAATGGAGAGGGAAGGGTGGTGGCTGTGAATGGAGAGGGAAGGGTGGTGGCTGTGAATGGAGAGGGAAGGGTGGTGGCTGTGAATGGAGAGGGAAGGGTGGTGGCTGTGAATGGAGAGGGAAGGGTGGTGGCTGTGAATGGAGAGGGAAGGGTGGTGGCTGTGAATGGAGAGGGAAGGGGGTGGCTGTGAATGGAGAGGGAAGGGGGTGGCTGTGAATGGAGAGGGAAGGGGGTGGGAAGTCACGTGACGGAGTACTGGCCGGACGGTGAACTCCAGCCCTTTCCAAAAAAGTTGAAAAAATAAAGGAAAGCACAAAGGCACAAAATTAAAAATTATAGTAATGTGTATATAAAGGTGGAAAGAAGATGGCGACGAAAAAAGAAAAATCAAAACCAACGGTAAGAAGAGAGGAAGAGAAGACAACGGAAGAAGGAGAAGGCCTTACCTGTTCGAAGAGGCCCGCGGTGGAGAGAAACCCGCTCCCTCAGGTCGGTATAAAGTGGACTACAAAAATGGCTCGCTGAGCCGAGTAAAAGTGCGCAATCGCGCATGAGAAAAAAAACACCGACGGGAGGGGCGACCAGCTGCGGAGTCGATCTCCACAGCCGGCAATGACAGCTACAGAACAGCAGCAGCAAGAGGAGAACATAGAAGACAACGAAAACAAGAAAGAAGAAAAACAAAACAAGAAAACAACAGATGGCCAACCCAGAGGAAGAAAAGGAAGAGTACAGTGAAATGGAAAAAGGGAAAGGCAAGACAATGGATATACTTTCTCTTATTAAAGAATACATGGATTCATTTAAAGAATGGCAGCACAAGTATTTAGTGATTTAACAAGAAGAATAAACAGTACAGAAGAGAAAGTGAATAAAATAGATATGACCATATTAGAAATAGGAAAAAGAATGGACAAGGTGGAAGAACGAGAAGCAGCAGTAGAAATGGAGGTAGAGGACTTAAAAAAGAAATTAGAGGAATCTAATAAAAAAGTTAAAAAGACACAAGAGCTGTTAGCTCAGAAAATAGATATAATGGAAATTTATAACAGAAGAAATAATATAAAGATAGTGGGCCTTAAGGAAGATGAAGAAGGCAAGAATATGAGAGTTTCTAAAAGATTGGATCCCCAGGATCTTAGGATGTCCAGAACTACAGCAAGAAATGGAAATAGAAAGGGCACAGAGCATTAGCCTTTAAACCACAACAAAATCCAAGATCCATTTTAGTAAAATTCCTAAGATATACTTCAAGAGAAAAGGTACTGGAGAAAACAATGGAGAAAGAAAGAGAGGACAACAAGCCACTGGAGTACAAAAGGCAAAAAAATTTTATTTATCCAGATTTAAGTTTTGAACTCCCAAAGAAGAGAAAGGAGTTCAATACAGCAAAGGCGATTTTATAGAAGAAAGGGTATAAATTTATACTAAAGCATCCAGCGGTATTGAAAATATTTATTCCAGGACAGCAAAACAGACTATTCTCGGATCCAGAGAAAGCACGAAAATTTGCAGAACAATTACAAAATAGACTGAGAGATGAAGACGTGTAACGAGAGTACAAAGACAGCGAACTAAAAAGACACATAAGTTTTGAACTCCTGAAGAAGAGGAAGGAGTTCAATACAGCGAAAACGACCTTATGGAAAAAAGGATATAAATTTATGTCAAGGTACCCAGCGGGACTTAAAATAATTATTCCAGGGCAACAAAACAGACTATTCTCGGAACCAGAGGAAGCAAGGAAATTTGCAGAACAACTACAAAACAAGCAGAGAGATGAAGACATGTAATAAGAATAAAAATGACCACGATCTATATGTATGTGTGTAAAGGGGTATATATGTATATATATTATAGTGTGCATACATGAATGTATCGGTATTTAGAGGAAAATATAGAGTATAGACAAGAATTATTAAGGGAGGGAAATGGAATAGAGGGAATAAGGAGGGAATTAAAAGAGTGACCTTTGTTACATATGAAAATTGAAATCTTTTCTGGGGGGGCTGGGTGGGGAGGAGTTACGGTCACTGCAAAATCAGCTGACGTTTGCGAGTGAATTCGCAAATCCAAATGGAGAGGGGAGATGTGGTTGTCCGACAAGGGATAAAGGACAACTCAGGAGGGTAAGGCGAGATTGGGGGTAAAGAAGTTTTAAATAGGAGAATAAGGAAAATGTTTGATGTTTTAGGAATGTTGTCTTATAAAGTGTTCAAAACAAGAAAACAGAAATGGATAAGAAGGAAAGGTAACGATGGAGAAACGGAAAGGGAAGATAAACAAAGTATAAAATGGCTACGTTGAACTATATGACTTTAAATATTAATGGAATGCATAGCCAAATTAAAAGGAAGAAACTGCTAAATTTACTGAAAAAAGAAAATATTTATATAGCATTTGTGCAAGAAACACATTTAACTGAATTGGAGCACAAGAAATTAAAGAGAGATTGGCTAGGACACGTAACAGCAGCGTCGTATAATTCAAAAGCAAGAGGAGTAGCTACATTAATTAGTAAAAATGTGCCATTTAATATAGAAGAGGAAATAATAGATCCATCAGGGAGATATGTAATGATAAAATGTCAGATATATTCGGAGTTTTGGAATCTACTCAATGTATATTCACCTAACGAAGAAGATCAAAAGTTTATGCAAGACATCTTTTTGAAGATAGCAGGTACGCAAGGGAACATATTAATAGGAGGGGATTTCAACCTGAATTTGGATTCAGATATGGACAAAACTGGGGAAAAAATTAACAGAAAGTACAAAGTAACCAAATTTATAATTAAAGCCATGGAAGAAATGCAACTTTTGGATATATGGAGGAAACAACACCCAAAGGAAAAAGAATATTCATATTACTCGGCTAGACATAAAACATACTCAAGAATAGACCTATTTTTGTCATCAGCTCGTATGCAAGATAGAGTAAGAAAAACAGAATATAAAGCTAGAATATTATCGGACCATTCACCTTTAATATTGACAATAAAGTTAGAGGACATCCCTCCAAGAATGTATAGATGGAGATTAAACTCCATGTTACTCAAAAGGCAGGATTTTAGAGAATTCATTGAAAGACAAATTAAAATTATTTTGAAATAAACACTGAATCAGTGAAAGATAAGTTTATACTATGGGACGCAATGAAAGCGTTCATTAGAGGGCAAATAATATGTTATGTAACCAAGATGAAGAAGGACTATAATCAGGAAATAGAGCAGTTGGAAAGGGAAATAGTAAATATAGAAAAAGAATTAGCAATGAAGGAAGATACAACTAAAAGAAGAGAATTGGCAGATAAAAATATAAAATATGAAACACTACAAACATATAAGGTGCAGAAGAATATAATGAAGACAAAACAGAAATATTATGAACGAGGGGAAAAAAACACAAAATTCTAGCATGGCAGCTTAAGACAGAACAAGCTAAGAAAATGGTATTGGCATCAAGGAAAAAAGACAAACAAATCACATATAATCCAAAGGAGATCAAGGAAAACTTTAGAGAATTCTATGAACAATTATATCAAACTGAAAACAAAGGGAAAGAAGGGAAAATAGATGAATTTCTAACTTAAATTGAACTACCAAAACTACAAATAGAAGAACAAAATAAATTAACAGAACCATTTGGAATAGTAGAAATACAAGAGATAATAAAAAAAATTACCTAATAATAAGACACCAGGAGAGGATGGATTCCCAATAGAATTCTATAAAAAATTTGAAGATTTATTAATTCCTCCCCTCCTGGAAGTAATCAACCAGATTGATAAAACACAAAGCTTACCAGATTCATGTAAAACAGCAATAATTACAGTAATACTAAAGCAAGGGAAAGATCCACTCGCACCAGCATCATATAGACCAATATCTTTACATAACACAGATTATAAGATAATAGCTAAACTATTAGCAAACAGATTAGCGGAGTATGTACCGAAAAAGGTAAATCTAGACCGAACTGGATTTATCCAAAAAAGACGCACAACAGACTATATTTGTAAATTTATTAACTTAATTCATGCAGTAGAAGGGAATAAAGCGCCAACAGTAGCAGTTGCTTTAGACGCAAAGAAGGCCTTTGACAGAGTAGAAATGAATTGTTTGTTCAAAGTATTGCAAAAATTCAGTTTACCGGAGAAGTATATTAATTGGATTAAAGCATTATATAAGGGACCATTGGCGAAAGTGACAGTAAATGGACATGTATCAAAGCAATTTGACTTAAGCAGGTCAACACGGCAGGGATGCCCACTATCACCTTTATTGTTCGCGTTAGCTATAGAACCATTAGCAGAATTGATGAGAACAGAAAATAATAAGAGGGATAAAAATAAAAGACAAGGAATATAAAATCAGTTTATTCGCGGATGATGTTATAGTATACTTAACAGAACCAGAACTATCAATAAAAGATCAACGTAAATAAAAGTGAAGCAATGCCTATGAATAATGCGGATTTCTCAAAATTTAAGAAGGAATCACCATTTAGATGGCAAATGCAAGCAATAAGTTACCAAGGTTTACAAATAAATAAAAATCTCGGCCAACTATATAAACTCAATTATTATCCACTAATGAAAAAATTACAGGACGATTTAGAGCATTGGAAAGATTTACCACTAACACTAATAGGAAGGATAAACTGTATTAAAATGAACATTTTCCCAAGGATATTATACCTATTTCAGGCATTGCCAATACACCTGACAGAAATTCTTCAAGGAGCTAAAGAAAATAATAAGGAAATTTTTATGGAAAGTGGGGAAACCAAGGATAGCACTAGATAAATTAACAGAATGGTATAAACAAGGAGGCTTACAACTGCCCAACTTTTAAAATTATTATAGAGCCGCACAATTAAGATACCTATCAGATTTTTAATCAAACAAGGGAAAAGCCAGATTGGACCAGACTAGAATTAGATAAAATAGGGGAAAAGATACCTGAACACATATTATTGGTACAACATAGAAGTTCTCCAGTATTACATCATCTACTCAATATTTGGAAGAAGATTCATGTTGAAAGAAATAAAACAAATTATCAATTACCAAAACTACTATTGACGCAAAACAAGTTACTCCCTTTTACAATAGATAACTTTTCCTTTAGAGAATGGGAGAAAAAAGGGATCAAAAGAATAGAAAATTGCTTTTCAGGAAATAGATTATTATCCTTTGAACAAATGAAAGATAAATACAATACAACTCAAGAACTCAATATTACTAATTGAGATCCTACTTGAAGGACAAATTAGGAAGCATTCTGAGTTTACCAGAGGGAAGTAACTTTGAATATGTGATTACAGATACAATGATAATCAAAAGATTTATAACAAATATGTATATTAAACTGCAAGAAAAGGAGAACGAGGAAACAAATGGTAAAACCAAACAAAAATGGGAACAAGATTTAAATATAAAGATCAAAAAGGAAACATGGGAGAAGTTATGTTCTGGAACGATGAGAAATACAATAAATACGAGGTTACGCATGATACAATATAACTGGATACACAGGCTATACATTACACCTCAAAAGTTAAATAAATGGGACCCAACAATATCTGATAGATGTTTTCGATGTAAAAAAGAAATGGGAACAACAATTCATGCAATCTGGACATGTGAGAAAGTAGAAAAATTTTGGAAAGATCTCAACCAAATATTAAATAAAATTACAGAAAACAATATACCAAAGAATCCAGAGAACTTCCTCCTAAGTAACATAAAAAACAAAGAATTTGGAATTGATTTGGAGGATGCACAAAAAAGATTTGTTAAGATAGCTCTAGCCGTAGCAAAAAAATGTATTATGACAAACTGGAAATCAGAAGATAATTTGAAAATACAACAATGGTATATAGAAATGAATAAATGTATTCCATTAGAAAAAATAACATATAGTTTAAGAAATAATATTGAAATATTTGAACAAATATGGGAGCCTTAAATGAAACACAATAGTGAAAACCAACCGGGGATAATCACTACCAAAATTAACAGAAGGAGAAGGAAACGAAACGAATGGACTCAGTGGAATTTCTTGTGTATTTTTATTGAATGTCAACATTGTTTGACTGGTTTAATGTATCCGAGATTTTGTACTTTAAATGGATGGGAGGGGGAAGGTAGGGAGGATGGGATGGGAGGAGGGAGGAGGGAGAAAATGGCACTGAATATGTGTGAAAAGGATAAAGTATGTATCATGGTTAATGTGATTTATGGTGTGAAAAATAAAAATAATTTAAAAAAGAGGGGAGGGGAGGGGGTGGTTCAGTGCATGGGGAGGGGAGGGGGTGGCTCAGTGCATGGGGAGGGGAGGGGGTGGCTCAGTGCATGGGGAGGGGAGGGGGTGGCTCAGTGCATGGGGAGGGGAGGGGGTGGCTCAGTGCATGGGGAGGGGAGGGGGTGGCTCAGTGCATGGGGAGGGGAGGGGGTGGCTCAGTGCATGGGGAGGGGAGGGGGTGGCTCAGTGCATGGGGAGGGGAGGGGGTGGCTCAGTGCATGGGGAGGGGAGGGGGTGGCTCAGTGCATGGGGCGGGGAGGGGGTGGCTCAGTGCATGGGGCGGGGAGGGGGTGGCTCAGTGCATGGGGCGGGGAGGGGGTGGCTCAGTGCATGGGGCGGGGAGGGGGTGGCTCAGTGCATGGGGCGGGGAGGGGGTGGCTCAGTGCATGGGGCGGGGAGGGGGTGGCTCAGTGCATGGGGCGGGGAGGGGGTGGCTCAGTGCATGGGGCGGGGAGGGGGTGGCTCAGTGCATGGGGCGGGGAGGGGGTGGCTCAGTGCATGGGGCGGGGAGGGGGTGGCTCAGTGCATGGGGCGGGGAGGGGGTGGCTCAGTGCATGGGGCGGGGAGGGGGTGGCTCAGTGCATGGGGCGGGGAGGGGGTGGCTCAGTGCATGGGGCGGGGAGGGGGTGGCTCAGTGCATGGGGCGGGGAGGGGGTGGCTCAGTGCATGGGGCGGGGAGGGGGTGGCTCAGTGCATGGGGCGGGGAGGGGGTGGCTCAGTGCATGGGGCGGGGAGGGGGTGGCTCAGTGCATGGGGCGGGGAGGGGGTGGCTCAGTGCATGGGGCGGGGAGGGGGTGGCTCAGTGCATGGGGCGGGGAGGGGGTGGCTCAGTGCATGGGGCGGGGAGGGGGTGGCTCAGTGCATGGGGCGGGGAGGGGGTGGCTCAGTGCATGGGGCGGGGAGGGGGTGGCTCAGTGCATGGGGCGGGGAGGGGGTGGCTCAGTGCATGGGGCGGGGAGGGGGTGGCTCAGTGCATGGGGCGGGGAGGGGGTGGCTCAGTGCATGGGGCGGGGAGGGGGTGGCTCAGTGCATGGGGCGGGGAGGGGGTGGCTCAGTGCATGGGGCGGGGAGGGGGTGGCTCAGTGCATGGGGCGGGGAGGGGGTGGCTCAGTGCATGGGGCGGGGAGGGGGTGGCTCAGTGCATGGGGCGGGGAGGGGGTGGCTCAGTGCATGGGGCGGGGAGGGGGTGGCTCAGTGCATGGGGCGGGGAGGGGGTGGCTCAGTGCATGGGGCGGGGAGGGGGTGGCTCAGTGCATGGGGCGGGGAGGGGGTGGCTCAGTGCATGGGGCGGGGAGGGGGTGGCTCAGTGCATGGGGCGGGGAGGGGGTGGCTCAGTGCATGGGGCGGGGAGGGGGTGGCTCAGTGCATGGGGCGGGGAGGGGGTGGCTCAGTGCATGGGGCGGGGAGGGGGTGGCTCAGTGCATGGGGCGGGGAGGGGGTGGCTCAGTGCATGGGGCGGGGAGGGGGTGGCTCAGTGCATGGGGCGGGGAGGGGGTGGCTCAGTGCATGGGGCGGGGAGGGGGTGGCTCAGTGCATGGGGCGGGGAGGGGGTGGCTCAGTGCATGGGGCGGGGAGGGGGTGGCTCAGTGCATGGGGCGGGGAGGGGGTGGCTCAGTGCATGGGGCGGGGAGGGGGTGGCTCAGTGCATGGGGCGGGGAGGGGGTGGCTCAGTGCATGGGGCGGGGAGGGGGTGGCTCAGTGCATGGGGCGGGGAGGGGGTGGCTCAGTGCATGGGGCGGGGAGGGGGTGGCTCAGTGCATGGGGCGGGGAGGGGGTGGCTCAGTGCATGGGGCGGGGAGGGGGTGGCTCAGTGCATGGGGCGGGGAGGGGGTGGCTCAGTGCATGGGGCGGGGAGGGGGTGGCTCAGTGCATGGGGCGGGGAGGGGGTGGCTCAGTGCATGGGGCGGGGAGGGGGTGGCTCAGTGCATGGGGCGGGGAGGGGGTGGCTCAGTGCATGGGGCGGGGAGGGGGTGGCTCAGTGCATGGGGCGGGGAGGGGGTGGCTCAGTGCATGGGGCGGGGAGGGGGTGGCTCAGTGCATGGGGCGGGGAGGGGGTGGCTCAGTGCATGGGGCGGGGAGGGGGTGGCTCAGTGCATGGGGCGGGGAGGGGGTGGCTCAGTGCATGGGGCGGGGAGGGGGTGGCTCAGTGCATGGGGCGGGGAGGGGGTGGCTCAGTGCATGGGGCGGGGAGGGGGTGGCTCAGTGCATGGGGCGGGGAGGGGGTGGCTCAGTGCATGGGGCGGGGAGGGGGTGGCTCAGTGCATGGGGCGGGGAGGGGGTGGCTCAGTGCATGGGGCGGGGAGGGGGTGGCTCAGTGCATGGGGCGGGGAGGGGGTGGCTCAGTGCATGGGGCGGGGAGGGGGTGGCTCAGTGCATGGGGCGGGGAGGGGGTGGCTCAGTGCATGGGGCGGGGAGGGGGTGGCTCAGTGCATGGGGCGGGGAGGGGGTGGCTCAGTGCATGGGGCGGGGAGGGGGTGGCTCAGTGCATGGGGCGGGGAGGGGGTGGCTCAGTGCATGGGGCGGGGAGGGGGTGGCTCAGTGCATGGGGCGGGGAGGGGGTGGCTCAGTGCATGGGGCGGGGAGGGGGTGGCTCAGTGCATGGGGCGGGGAGGGGGTGGCTCAGTGCATGGGGCGGGGAGGGGGTGGCTCAGTGCATGGGGCGGGGAGGGGGTGGCTCAGTGCATGGGGCGGGGAGGGGGTGGCTCAGTGCATGGGGCGGGGAGGGGGTGGCTCAGTGCATGGGGCGGGGAGGGGGTGGCTCAGTGCATGGGGCGGGGAGGGGGTGGCTCAGTGCATGGGGCGGGGAGGGGGTGGCTCAGTGCATGGGGCGGGGAGGGGGTGGCTCAGTGCATGGGGCGGGGAGGGGGTGGCTCAGTGCATGGGGCGGGGAGGGGGTGGCTCAGTGCATGGGGCGGGGAGGGGGTGGCTCAGTGCATGGGGCGGGGAGGGGGTGGCTCTGTGCATGGAGAGGCAAGGGGGTGGCTCTGTGCATGGAGAGGCAAGGGGGTGGCTCTGTGCATGGAGAGGCAAGGGGGTGGCTCAGTGCATGGAGAGGCAAGGGGGTGGCTCTGTGCATGGAGAGGCAAGGGGGTGGCTCTGTGCATGGAGAGGCAAGGGGGTGGCTCTGTGCATGGAGAGGCAAGGGGGTGGCTCTGTGCATGGAGAGGCAAGGGGGTGGCTCTGTGCATGGAGAGGCAAGGGGGTGGCTCTGTGCATGGAGAGGCAAGGGGGTGGCTCTGTGCATGGAGAGGCAAGGGGGTGGCTCTGTGCATGGAGAGGCAAGGGGGTGGCTCTGTGCATGGAGAGGCAAGGGGGTGGCTCTGTGCATGGAGAGGCAAGGGGGTGGCTCTGTGCATGGAGAGGCAAGGGGGTGGCTCTGTGCATGGAGAGGCAAGGGGGTGGCTCTGTGCATGGAGAGGCAAGGGGGTGGCTCTGTGCATGGAGAGGCAAGGGGGTGGCTCTGTGCATGGAGAGGCAAGGGGGTGGCTCTGTGCATGGAGAGGCAAGGGGGTGGCTCTGTGCATGGAGAGGCAAGGGGGTGGCTCTGTGCATGGAGAGGCAAGGGGGTGGCTCTGTGCATGGAGAGGCAAGGGGGTGGCTCTGTGCATGGAGAGGCAAGGGGGTGGCTCTGTGCATGGAGAGGCAAGGGGGTGGCTCTGTGCATGGAGAGGCAAGGGGGTGGCTCTGTGCATGGAGAGGCAAGGGGGTGGCTCTGTGCATGGAGAGGCAAGGGGGTGGCTCTGTGCATGGAGAGGCAAGGGGGTGGCTCTGTGCATGGAGAGGCAAGGGGGTGGCTCTGTGCATGGAGAGGCAAGGGGGTGGCTCTGTGCATGGAGAGGCAAGGGGGTGGCTCTGTGCATGGAGAGGCAAGGGGGTGGCTCTGTGCATGGAGAGGCAAGGGGGTGGCTCTGTGCATGGAGAGGCAAGGGGGTGGCTCTGTGCATGGAGAGGCAAGGGGGTGGCTCTGTGCATGGAGAGGCAAGGGGGTGGCTCTGTGCATGGAGAGGCAAGGGGGTGGCTCTGTGCATGGAGAGGCAAGGGGGTGGCTCTGTGCATGGAGAGGCAAGGGGGTGGCTCTGTGCATGGAGAGGCAAGGGGGTGGCTCTGTGCATGGAGAGGCAAGGGGGTGGCTCTGTGCATGGAGAGGCAAGGGGGTGGCTCTGTGCATGGAGAGGCAAGGGGGTGGCTCTGTGCATGGAGAGGCAAGGGGGTGGCTCTGTGCATGGAGAGGCAAGGGGGTGGCTCTGTGCATGGAGAGGCAAGGGGGTGGCTCTGTGCATGGAGAGGCAAGGGGGTGGCTCTGTGCATGGAGAGGCAAGGGGGTGGCTCTGTGCATGGAGAGGCAAGGGGGTGGCTCTGTGCATGGAGAGGCAAGGGGGTGGCTCTGTGCATGGAGAGGCAAGGGGGTGGCTCTGTGCATGGAGAGGCAAGGGGGTGGCTCTGTGCATGGAGAGGCAAGGGGGTGGCTCTGTGCATGGAGAGGCAAGGGGGTGGCTCTGTGCATGGAGAGGCAAGGGGGTGGCTCTGTGCATGGAGAGGCAAGGGGGTGGCTCTGTGCATGGAGAGGCAAGGGGGTGGCTCTGTGCATGGAGAGGCAAGGGGGTGGCTCTGTGCATGGAGAGGCAAGGGGGTGGCTCTGTGCATGGAGAGGCAAGGGGGTGGCTCTGTGCATGGAGAGGCAAGGGGGTGGCTCTGTGCATGGAGAGGCAAGGGGGTGGCTCTGTGCATGGAGAGGCAAGGGGGTGGCTCTGTGCATGGAGAGGCAAGGGGGTGGCTCTGTGCATGGAGAGGCAAGGGGGTGGCTCTGTGCATGGAGAGGCAAGGGGGTGGCTCTGTGCATGGAGAGGCAAGGGGGTGGCTCTGTGCATGGAGAGGCAAGGGGGTGGCTCTGTGCATGGAGAGGCAAGGGGGTGGCTCTGTGCATGGAGAGGCAAGGGGGTGGCTCTGTGCATGGAGAGGCAAGGGGGTGGCTCTGTGCATGGAGAGGCAAGGGGGTGGCTCTGTGCATGGAGAGGCAAGGGGGTGGCTCTGTGCATGGAGAGGCAAGGGGGTGGCTCTGTGCATGGAGAGGCAAGGGGGTGGCTCTGTGCATGGAGAGGCAAGGGGGTGGCTCTGTGCATGGAGAGGCAAGGGGGTGGCTCTGTGCATGGAGAGGCAAGGGGGTGGCTCTGTGCATGGAGAGGCAAGGGGGTGGCTCTGTGCATGGAGAGGCAAGGGGGTGGCTCTGTGCATGGAGAGGCAAGGGGGTGGCTCTGTGCATGGAGAGGCAAGGGGGTGGCTCTGTGCATGGAGAGGCAAGGGGGTGGCTCTGTGCATGGAGAGGCAAGGGGGTGGCTCTGTGCATGGAGAGGCAAGGGGGTGGCTCTGTGCATGGAGAGGCAAGGGGGTGGCTCTGTGCATGGAGAGGCAAGGGGGTGGCTCTGTGCATGGAGAGGCAAGGGGGTGGCTCTGTGCATGGAGAGGCAAGGGGGTGGCTCTGTGCATGGAGAGGCAAGGGGGTGGCTCTGTGCATGGAGAGGCAAGGGGGTGGCTGTGAATGGAGAGGGAAGGGGGTGGCTGTGAATGGAGAGGGAAGGGGGTGGGAAGTCACGTGACGGAGTAGTGGCCGGACGGTGAACTCAAGCCCTCTCCAGAAAAGTTGAAATAAATAAAGGAAAGCACAAAGTCACAAAAATAAATATTAAAGTAAAGTGAATATAAAGGTGGAAAGAAGATGGCGACGAAAAATGAAAAATCGAAACCAACGTTAAGAAGAGAGGAAGAGAAGACAACGGAAGAAGGATAAGGACTTACCTGTTTGAAGAGGCCCGCGGTGGAGAGAGAAACCCGCTCCCTCAGGTCGGTATAAAGTGGACTACAAAAATGGCTCGTTGAGCCGAGTAAAAGTGCGCAACCGCGCATGAGAAAAAACACACCGACGGGAGGGGCGACCAGCTGGGGAGTCGATCTCCACAGCCGGCAATGACAGCTACAGAAGAGCAGCAGCAAGAGGAGAACATAGAAGACAACGAAAACAAGAAAGAAGAGAAGAAAAAGAAAACAAAGAAACAACAGATGGCCAACCCAGAGGAAGAAGAAGAGGAAGAGTACAGTGAAATGGAAGAAGAAGGGAAAGGCAAGACAATGGATATACTTTCTCTTATTAAAGAATACATGGATTCATTTAAAGAATGGCAGCACAAATATTGAGTGATTTAACAAGAAGAATAAACAGTACAGAAGAGAAAGTGAATAAAATAGATATGACCATATCAGAAATAGGAAAAAGAATGGACAAGGTGGAAGAACGAGAAGCAGCAGTAGAAATGGAGGTTGAGGACTTAAAAAAGAAATTAGAGGAATCTAATAAAAAAGTTAAAAAGACACAAGAGCTGTTAGCTCAGAAAATAGATATAATGGAAAATTATAACAGAAGAAATAATATAAAGATAGTGGGCCTTAAGGAAGATGAAGAAGGCAAGAATATGAGAGAGTTTCTAAAAGATTGGATCCCCAGGATCTTAGGATGTCCAGAACTACAGCAAGAAATGGAAATAGAAAGGGCACATGGAGCATTAGCCTTGAAACCACAACAAAATCCAAGATCCATTTTAGTAAAATTCCTAAGATATACTTCAAGAGAAAAGGTACTGGAGAAAACAATGGAGAAATTAAGAGAGGACAACAAGCCACTGGAGTACAAAGGGCAAAAAATTTTTATTTGTCCAGATTTAAGTTTTGAACTCCCAAAGAAGAGAAAGGAGTTCAATACAGCAAAGGCGATTTTATGGAAGAAAGGGTATAAATTTATACTAAAGCATCCAGCGGTATTGAAAATATTTATTCCAGGACAGCAAAACAGACTATTCTCGGATCCAGAGGAAGCACGAAAATTTGCAGAACAATTACAAAATAGACTGAGAGATGAAGACGTGTAACGAGAGTACAAAAGACTGCGAACTAAAAAGACACATAAGTTTTGAACTCCTGAAGAAGAGGAAGGTGTTCAATACAGCGAAAACGACCTGATGGAAAAAAGGATATAAATTTATGTCAAGCTACCCAGCGGGACTTAAAATAATTATTCCAGGGCAACAAAACAGACTATTCTCGGATCCAGAAGGAAGGAAATTTGCAGAACAACTACAAAACAAGCAGAGAGATGAAGACATGTAATAAGAATAAAAATGACCACGATCTATATGTATGTGTGTAAAGGGGTATATGTATGTGTATATATATAGTGTGCATACATGAATGTATCGGTATTTAGAGGAAAATATATAGAGTATAGACAAGAATTAATAAGGGAGGGAAATGGAATAGAGGGAATAAGGAGGGAATTAAAAGAGTGACCTTTGTTACATATGAAAATTGAAATCTTTTCTGGGGGGGCTGGGTGGGGAGGAGTTACGGTCACTGCAAAATCAGCTGACGTTTGCGAGTGAATTCGCAAATCCAAATGGAGAGGGGAGATGTGGTTGTCCGACAAGAGATAAAGGACAACTCAGGAGGGGGAGGGGAGATTGGGGTTAAAGAAGTTTTAAATAGGAGAATAGGGAAAATGTTTGATGTTTTAGAAATGTTGTCTTATAAAGTGTTCAAAACAAGAAAGCAGAAATGGATAAGAAGGAAAGGTAATGATGGAGAAACGGAAAGGGAAGATAAACAAAGTATAAACTGGCTACGTTGAACTATATGACTTTAAATATTAATGGAATACATAACCAAATTAAAATAAAGAAACAGCTAAATTTACTGAAAAAAGAAAAAATTGATACAGCATTTGTGCAAGAAACACATTTAACTGAATTGGAGCACAAGAAATTAAAGAGAGATTGGCTAGGACACGTAACAGCAGCGTCGTATAATTCCAAAGCAAGAGGAGTAGCTATATTAATTAGTAAAAATGTGCCAATTAAAATAGAAGAGGAAATAATAGATCCAGCAGGGAGATATGTAATGATAAAATGTCAGATATATTCGGAATTTTGGAATCTACTCAATGTATATTCACCTAACGAAGAAGATCAAAACTTTATGCAAGATATCTTTTTGAAGATAGCAGATACGCAAGGGAACATATTAATAGGAGGGGATTTCAACCTGAATTTGGATTCAGATATGGACAAAACTGGGGAAAAAATTAACAGAAAGAACAAAGTAACCAAATTTATAATTAAAGCCATGGAAGAAATGCAACTTTTGGATATATGGAGGAAACAACACCCAAAGGAAAAGGAATATTCATATTACTCAGCTAGACATAAAACATACTCAAGAATAGACCTATTTTTGTTATCAGCTCGTATGCAAAATAGAGTAAGAAAAACAGAATATAAACCTAGAATATTATCGGACCATTCATATTGACAATAAAGTTAGAGGACATCCCTCCAAGAATGTAGAGATGGAGATTAAATTCCATGTTACTCAAAAGGCAGGATTTTAGAGAATTCATTGAAAGACAAATTTAAATGTATTTTGAAATAAACACGGAATCAGTGAAAGATAAGTTTATACTATGGGACGCAATGAAAGCGTTCATTAGAGGGCAAATAATAAATTATGTAACCAAGATGAAGAAGGACTATAATCAGGAAACAGAGCAGTTGGAAAGGGAAATAATAAATATAGAAAAAGAATTAGCAATGAAGGACGATACAACTAAAAGAAGAGAATTGGCAGATAAAAAATAAAATATGAAACACTACAAACATATAAGGTGGAGAAGAATATAATGAAGACAAAACAGAAATATTATGAACTAGGTGAAAAAACACACAAAATTCTAGCATGGCAGCCTAAGACAGAACAAGCTAAGAAAATGGTATTGGCATCAAGGAAAAAAGACAAACAAATCACATATAATCCAAAGGAGATCAAGGAAAACTTTAGAGAATTCTATGAACAATTATACCGAACTGAAAACGAGGGGAAAGAAAGGAAAGTAGATGAATTTCTAACTAAAGTTGAACTACCAAAACTACAAATAGAGGAACAAAATAAATTAACAGAGCCATTTGGAATAGTAGAAATACAAGAGATAATAAAAAAATTACCAAATAGTAAGACAGCAGGAGAGGATGGATTCCCAATAGAATTCTATAAAACATTTAAAGATTTATTAATTCTGCCCCTCCTGGAAGTAATCAACCAGATTGATAAAACACAAAGCTAACCAGATTCATGTAAAACAGCAATAATTACAGTAATACTAAAGCAAGGGAAAGATCAACTCGCACCAGCGTCATATAGACCAATATCTTTACGTAACACAGATTATAAGATAATAGCTAAACTATTAGCAAACAGATTAGCGGAGTATGTACCGAAAACGGTAAATCTAGACCAAACTGGATTTATCAAAAAAAGACACAACAGACGATATTTGTAAATTTATTAACTTAATTCATGCAGTAGAAGGGAATAAAGCGCCAACAGTAGCAGTTGCTTTAGACGCAGAGAAGGCCTTTGACAGAGTAGAAATGAATTCTTTGTTCAAAGTAATGCAAAAATTCAGTTTACCGGAGAAGTATATTAATTGGATTAAAGCATTATCTAAGGGACCATTGGCGAAAGTGACAGTAAATGGACATGTATCAAAGCAATTTGACTTAAGCAGGTCAACACGGCAGGGATGCCCACTATCACCTTTATTGTTCGCGTTAGCTATAGAACCACTAGCAGAATTGATAAGAACAGAAAATAATATAAAAGGGATAAAAACAAAAGACAAGGAATATAAAATCAGTTTATTTGCGGATGATGTTATAGTATACTTAACAGAACCAGAACTATCAATAAAAGATCAACGTAAATAAAAGTGAAGCAATGCCTATGAATAACGTGGATTTCTCAAAATTTAAGAAGGAATCACCATTTAGATGGCAAATGCAAGCAATAAGATACCTAGGTGTACAAATAAATAAAAATCTCGGCCAACTATATAAACTCAATTATTATCCACTAATGAAAAAATTACAGGACGATTTAGAGCATTGGAAAGCTTTACCACTTACACTAATAGGAAGGATAAACTGTATTAAAATGAACATTTTTCCAAGGATATTATACCTATTTCAGGCATTGCCAATACACCTGACAGAGAAATTCTTCAAGGAGCTAAAGAAAATAATAAGGAAATTTTTATGGAAAGGGGGGAAACCGAGGATAGCACTAGATAAATTAACAGAATGGTATAAACAAGCAGGCTTACAACTGCCCAACTTTTAAAATTATTATAGAGCCGCACAATTAAGGTACCTATCAGATTTTTATCAAACAAGGGAAAAGCCAGATTGGACCAGATTAGAATTAGATAAAATAGGGGAAAAGATACCTGAACACATATCATATAAATGGGATGAAAAATTGATACAACATAGAAGTTCTCCAGTATTGCATCATCTACTCAATATTTGGAAGAAGATTCATGTAGAAAGAAATAAAACAAATTATCAATGACCAAAACTAAGATTGACGCAAAACAAGTTACTCCCTTTTACAATAGATAACTTTTCCTTTAGAGAATGCGAGAAAAAAGGGATTAAAAGAATAGAAAATTGTTTTTCAGGAAATAGATTATTATCCTTTGAACAAATGAAAGATAAATACAATACAACTCAAGATACAGTGCTGGTATATTACTAATTGAGATCCTACTTGAAGGACAAATTAGGAAGCCGTCTGAGTTTACCAGAGGGAAGTAACTTTGAATATGTGATTACAGATACAATGATAATCAAAAGATTTATAACAAATATGTATATTAAACTGCAAGAAAAGGAGAATGAGGAAACAAATGGTAAAACCAAACAAAAATGGGAACAAGATTTAAATATAAAGATCAAAAAGGAAACATGGGAGAACTTATGTTCTGGAACGATGAGAAATACAATAAATACGAGGTTACGCATGATACAATATAACTGGATACACAGACTATACATTACACCTCAAAAGTTAAATAAATGGGACCCAACAATATCTGATAGATGTTTTCGACGTAAAAAAGAAATGGGAACAACAATTCATGCAATCTGGACATGTGAGAAAGTAGAAAAATTTTGGAAAGATCTCAACCAAATATTAAATAAAATTACAGAAAACAATATACCAAAGAATCCAGAGATCTTCCTCCTAAGTAACATAAAACACAAAGAATTTGGAATTGATTTGGAGGATGCACAAAAAAGATTTGTTAAGATAGCTCTAGCCGTAGCAAAACATGTATTATGTCAACCTGGAAATCAGAAGATAATTTGAAAATACAACAATGGTATATAGAAATGAATAAATGTATTCCATTAGAAAAAATAACATATAGTTTAAGAAATAATATTGAAATATTTGAACAAATATGGGAGCCTTACATGAAACACATTAGAGAAAACCTACCGGGGACATTCACTACCTAAATTAACGAAAGGAGAAGGAAATAAAAAGAATTGAATCAGTGGGATTTCTTGTTTATTTTTATTGAATGACAACATTGTTTCACTGGTTTAATGTATCCAAGATTTTGTACTTTAAATGGATGGGAGGAGGGAGGTAGGGAGAGGGAGAAAATGGCACTGTATATATTTGTAAGGGATAAAATATGTATCATGGTTAAGGTGGTTTATGGTGCGAAAAATAAAAAATTTAAAAAAGAGAGGGGAGGGGGTGGCTGTGAATGGTGAGGGAAGGGGGTGACTCTGTGAGTGGAGAGGCAAGGGGTGGCTGTGAATGGTGAGGGAAGGGGGTGGCTCTGTGATTGGAGAGGCAAGGGGTGGCTGTGAATGGTGAAGGAAGGGGGTGGCTCTGTGCATGGAGAGGCAAGGGGGTGGCTCTGTGCATGGAGAGGCAAGGGGGTGGCTCAGTGCATGGAGAGGGAAGGGGGTGGCTGTGAATGGAGAGGGAAGGGGGTCGCTGTGAATGGAGAGGGAAGGGGGTGGCTGTGAATAGAGAGGGAAGGGGGTGGCTGTGAATGGAGAGGGAAGGGGGTGGGAAGTCACGTGACGGAGTAGTGGCCGGACGGTGAACTCAAGCCCTCTCCAGAAAAGTTGAAATAAATAAAGGAAAGCACAAAGTCACAAAAATAAATATTAAAGTAAAGTGAATATAAAGGTGGAAAGAAGATGGCGACGAAAAATGAAAAATCGAAACCAACGTTAAGAAGAGAGGAAGAGAAGACAACGGAAGAAGGATAAGGACTTACCTGTTTGAAGAGGCCCGCGGTGGAGAGAGAAACCCGCTCCCTCAGGTCGGTATAAAGTGGACTACAAAAATGGCTCGTTGAGCCGAGTAAAAGTGCGCGACCGCGCATGAGAAAAAACACACCGACGGGAGGGGCGACCAGCTGGGGAGTCGATCTCCACCGCCGGCAATGACAGCTACAGAAGAGCAGCAGCAAGAGGAGAACATAGAAGACAACGAAAACAAGAAAGAAGAGAAGAAAAAGAAAACAAAGAAACAACAGATGGCCAACCCAGAGGAAGAAGAAGAGGAAGAGTACAGTGAAATGGAAGAAGAAGGGAAAGGCAAGACAATGGATATACTTTCTCTTATTAGAGAATACATGGATTCATTTAAAGAATGGCAGCACAAATATTGAGTGATTTAACAAGAAGAATAAACAGTACAGAAGAGAAAGTGAATAAAATAGATATGACCATATCAGAAATAGGAAAAAGAATGGACAAGGTGGAAGAACGAGAAGCAGCAGTAGAAATGGAGGTTGAGGACTTAAAAAAGAAATTAGAGGAATCTAATAAAAAAGTTAAAAAGACACAAGAGCTGTTAGCTCAGAAAATAGATATAATGGAAAATTATAACAGAAGAAATAATATAAAGATAGTGGGCCTTAAGGAAGATGAAGAAGGCAAGAATATGAGAGAGTTTCTAAAAGATTGGATCCCCAGGATCTTAGGATGTCCAGAACTACAGCAAGAAATGGAAATAGAAAGGGCACATAGAGCATTAGCCTTGAAACCACAACAAAATCCAAGATCCATTTTAGTAAAATTCCTAAGATATACTTCAAGAGAAAAGGTACTGGAGAAAACAATGGAGAAATTAAGAGAGGACAACAAGCCACTGGAGTACAAAGGGCAAAAAATTTTTATTTGTCCAGATTTAAGTTTTGAACTCCCAAAGAAGAGAAAGGAGTTCAATACAGCAAAGGCGATTTTATGGAAGAAAGGGTATAAATTTATACTAAAGCATCCAGCGGTATTGAAAATATTTATTCCAGGACAGCAAAACAGACTATTCTCGGATCCAGAGGAAGCACGAAAATTTGCAGAACAATTACAAAATAGACTGAGAGATGAAGACGTGTAACGAGAGTACAAAAGACTGCGAACTAAAAAGACACATACGTTTTGAACTCCTGAAGAAGAGGAAGGTGTTCAATACAGCGAAAACGACCTGATGGAAAAAAGGATATAAATTTATGTCAAGCTACCCAGCGGGACTTAAAATAATTATTCCAGGGCAACAAAACAGACTATTCTCGGATCCAGAAGGAAGGAAATTTGCAGAAAAACTACAAAACAAGCAGAGAGATGAAGACATGTAATAAGAATAAAAATGACCACGATCTATATGTATGTGTGTAAAGGGGTATATGTATGTGTATATATATAGTGTGCATACATGAATGTATCGGTATTTAGAGGAAAATATATAGAGTATAGACAAGAATTAATAAGGGAGGGAAATGGAATAGAGGGAATAAGGAGGGAATTAAAAGAGTGACCTTTGTTACATATGAAAATTGAAATCTTTTCTGGGGGGGCTGGGTGGGGAGGAGTTACGGTCACTGCAAAATCAGCTGACGTTTGCGAGTGAATTCGCAAATCCAAATGGAGAGGGGAGATGTGGTTGTCCGACAAGAGATAAAGGACAACTCAGGAGGGGGAGGGGAGATTGGGGTTAAAGAAGTTTTAAATAGGAGAATAGGGAAAATGTTTGATGTTTTAGAAATGTTGTCTTATAAAGTGTTCAAAACAAGAAAGCAGAAATGGATAAGAAGGAAAGGTAATGATGGAGAAACAGAAAGGGAAGATAAACAAAGTATAAACTGGCTACGTTGAACTATATGACTTTAAATATTAATGGAATACATAACCAAATTAAAATAAAGAAACAGCTAAATTTACTGAAAAAAGAAAAAATTGATACAGCATTTGTGCAAGAAACACATTTAACTGAATTGGAGCACAAGAAATTAAAGAGAGATTGGCTAGGACACGTAACAGCAGCGTCGTATAATTCCAAAGCAAGAGGAGTAGCTATATTAATTAGTAAAAATGTGCCAATTAAAATAGAAGAGGAAATAATAGATCCAGCAGGGAGATATGTAATGATAAAATGTCAGATATATTCGGAATTTTGGAATCTACTCAATGTATATTCACCTAACGAAGAAGATCAAAACTTTATGCAAGATATCTTTTTGAAGATAGCAGATACGCAAGGGAACATATTAATAGGAGGGGATTTCAACCTGAATTTGGATTCAGATATGGACAAAACTGGGGAAAAAATTAACAGAAAGAACAAAGTAACCAAATTTATAATTAAAGCCATGGAAGAAATGCAACTTTTGGATATATGGAGGAAACAACACCCAAAGGAAAAGGAATATTCATATTACTCAGCTAGACATAAAACATACTCAAGAATAGACCTATTTTTGTTATCAGCTCGTATGCAAAATAGAGTAAGAAAAACAGAATATAAACCTAGAATATTATCGGACCATTCATATTGACAATAAAGTTGGAGGACATCCCTCCAAGAATGTAGAGATGGAGATTAAACTCCATGTTACTCAAAAGGCAGGATTTTAGAGAATTCATTGAAAGACAAATTTAAATGTATTTTGAAATAAACACGGAATCAGTGAAAGATAAGTTTATACTATGGGACGCAATGAAAGCGTTCATTAGAGGGCAAATAATAAATTATGTAACCAAGATGAAGAAGGACTATAATCAGGAAACAGAGCAGTTGGAAAGGGAAATAATAAATATAGAAAATGAATCAGCAATGAAGGACGATACAACTAAAAGAAGAGATTTGGCAGATAAAAAAATAAAATATGAAACACTACAAACATATAAGGTGGAGAAGAATATAATGAAGACAAATCAGAAATATTATGAACTAGGTGAAAAAACACACAAAATTCTAGCATGGCAGCTTAAGACAGAACAAGCTAAGAAAATGGTATTGGCATCAAGGAAAAAAGACAAACAAATCACATATAATCCAAAGGAGATCAAGGAAAACTTTAGAGAATTCTATGAACAATTATACCGAACTGAAAACGAAGGGAAAGAAAGGAAAGTAGATGAATTTCTAACTAAAGTTGAACTACCAAAACTACAAATAGAGGAACAAAATAAATTAACAGAGCCATTTGGAATAGTAGAAATACAAGAGATAATAAAAAAATTACCAAATAGTAAGACAGCAGGAGAGGATGGATTCCCAATAGAATTCTATAAAACATTTAAAGATTTATTAATTCTGCCCCTCCTGGAAGTAATCAACCAGATTGATAAAACACAAAGCTAACCAGATTCATGTAAAACAGCAATAATTACAGTAATACTAAAGCAAGGGAAAGATCAACTCGCACCAGCGTCATATAGACCAATATCTTTACGTAACACAGATTATAAGATAATAGCTAAACTATTAGCAAACAGATTAGCGATGTACCGAAAACGGTAAATCTAGACCAAACTGGATTTATCAAAAAAAGACACAACAGACGATATTTGTAAATTTATTAACTTAATTCATGCAGTAGAAGGGAATAAAGCGCCAACAGTAGCAGTTGCTTTAGACGCAGAGAAGGCCTTTGACAGAGTAGAAATGAATTCTTTGTTCAAAGTATTGCAAAAATTCAGTTTACCGGAGAAGTATATTAATTGGATTAAAGCATTATCTAAGGGACCATTGGCGAAAGTGACAGTAAATGGACATGTATCAAAGCAATTTGACTTAAGCAGGTCAACACGGCAGGGATGCCCACTATCACCTTTATTGTTCGCGTTAGCTATAGAACCACTAGCAGAATTGATAAGAACAGAAAATAATATAAAAGGGATAAAAACAAAAGACAAGGAATATAAAATCAGTTTATTTGCGGATGATGTTATAGTATACTTAACAGAACCAGAACTATCAATAAAAGATCAACGTAAATAAAAGTGAAGCAATGCCTATGAATAACGTGGATTTCTCAAAATTTAAGAAGGAATCACCATTTAGATGGCAAATGCAAGCAATAAGATACCTAGGTGTACAAATAAATAAAAATCTCGGCCAACTATATAAACTCAATTATTATCCACTAATGAAAAAATTACAGGACGATTTAGAGCATTGGAAAGCTTTACCACTTACACTAATAGGAAGGATAAACTGTATTAAAATGAACATTTTTCCAAGGATATTATACCTATTTCAGGCATTGCCAATACACCTGACAGAGAAATTCTTCAAGGAGCTAAAGAAAATAATAAGGAAATTTTTATGGAAAGGGGGGAAACCGAGGATAGCACTAGATAAATTAACAGAATGGTATAAACAAGCAGGCTTACAACTGCCCAACTTTTAAAATTATTATAGAGCCGCACAATTAAGGTACCTATCAGATTTTTATCAAACAAGGGAAAAGCCAGATTGGACCAGATTAGAATTAGATAAAATAGGGGAAAAGATACCTGAACACATATCATATAAATGGGATGAAAAATTGATACAACATAGAAGTTCTCCAGTATTGCATCATCTACTCAATATTTGGAAGAAGATTCATGTAGAAAGAAATAAAACAAATTATCAATGACCAAAACTAAGATTGACGCAAAACAAGTTACTCCCTTTTACAATAGATAACTTTTCCTTTAGAGAATGCGAGAAAAAAGGGATTAAAAGAATAGAAAATTGTTTTTCAGGAAATAGATTATTATCCTTTGAACAAATGAAAGATAAATACAATACAACTCAAGATACAGTGCTGGTATATTACTAATTGAGATCCTACTTGAAGGACAAATTAGGAAGCCGTCTGAGTTTACCAGAGGGAAGTAACTTTGAATATGTGATTACAGATACAATGATAATCAAAAGATTTATAACAAATATGTATATTAAACTGCAAGAAAAGGAGAATGAGGAAACAAATGGTAAAACCAAACAAAAATGGGAACAAGATTTAAATATAAAGATCAAAAAGGAAACATGGGAGAACTTATGTTCTGGAACGATGAGAAATACAATAAATACGAGGTTACGCATGATACAATATAACTGGATACACAGACTATACATTACACCTCAAAAGTTAAATAAATGGGACCCAACAATATCTGATAGATGTTTTCGACGTAAAAAAGAAATGGGAACAACAATTCATGCAATCTGGACATGTGAGAAAGTAGAAAAATTTTGGAAAGATCTCAACCAAATATTAAATAAAATTACAGAAAACAATATACCAAAGAATCCAGAGATCTTCCTCCTAAGTAACATAAAACACAAAGAATTTGGAATTGATTTGGAGGATGCACAAAAAAGATTTGTTAAGATAGCTCTAGTCGTAGCAAAACATGTATTATGTCAACCTGGAAATCAGAAGATAATTTGAAAATACAACAATGGTATATAGAAATGAATAAATGTATTCCATTAGAAAAAATAACATATAGTTTAAGAAATAATATTGAAATATTTGAACAAATATGGGAGCCTTACATGAAACACATTAGAGAAAACCTACCGGGTACATTCACTACCTAAATTAACGAAAGGAGAAGGAAATAAAAAGAATTGAATCAGTGGGATTTCTTGTTTATTTTTATTGAATGACAACATTGTTTCACTGGTTTAATGTATCCAAGATTTTGTATTTTAAATGGATGGGAGGAGGGAGGTAGGGAGAGGGAGAAAATGGCACTGTATATATTTGTAAGGGAAAAAATATGTATCATGGTTAAGGTGGTTTATGGTGCGAAAAATAAAAAATTTAAAAAAGAGAGGGGAGGGGGTGGCTGTGAATGGTGAGGGAAGGGGGTGGCTCTGTGAGTGGAGAGGCAAGGGGTGGCTGTGAATGGTGAGGGAAGGGGGTGGCTCTGTGATTGGAGAGGCAAGGGGTGGCTGTGAATGGTGAAGGAAGGGGGTGGCTCTGTGCATGGAGAGGCAAGGGGGTGGCTCTGTGCATGGAGAGGCAAGGGGGTGGCTCTGTGCATGGAGAGGCAAGGGGGTGGCTCAGTGCATGGAGAGGGAAGGGGGTGGCTGTGAATGGAGAGGGAAGGGGGTCGCTGTGAATGGAGAGGGAAGGGGGTGGCTGTGAATGGAGAGGGAAGGGGGTGGCTGTGAATGGAGAGGGAAGGGGGTGGGAAGTCACGTGACGGAGTAGTGGCCGGACGGTGAACTCAAGCCCTCTCCAGAAAAGTTGAAATAAATAAAGGAAAGCACAAAGTCACAAAAATAAATATTAAAGTAAAGTGAATATAAAGGTGGAAAGAAGATGGCGACGAAAAATGAAAAATCGAAACCAACGTTAAGAAGAGAGGAAGAGAAGACAACGGAAGAAGGATAAGGACTTACCTGTTTGAAGAGGCCCGCGGTGGAGAGAGAAACCCGCTCCCTCAGGTCGGTATAAAGTGGACTACAAAAATGGCTCGTTGAGCCGAGTAAAAGTGCGCAACCGCGCATGAGAAAAAACACACCGACGGGAGGGGCGACCAGCTGGGGAGTCGATCTCCACAGCCGGCAATGACAGCTACAGAAGAGCAGCAGCAAGAGGAGAACATAGAAGACAACGAAAACAAGAAAGAAGAGAAGAAAAAGAAAACAAAGAAACAACAGATGGCCAACCCAGAGGAAGAAGAAGAGGAAGAGTACAGTGAAATGGAAGAAGAAGGGAAAGGCAAGACAATGGATATACTTTCTCTTATTAAAGAATACATGGATTCATTTAAAGAATGGCAGCACAAGTATTGAGTGATTTAACAAGAAGAATAAACAGTACAGAAGAGAAAGTGAATAAAATAGATATGACCATATCAGAAATAGGAAAAAGAATGGACAAGGTGGAAGAACGAGAAGCAGCAGTAGAAATGGAGGTTGAGGACTTAAAAAAGAAATTAGAGGAATCTAATAAAAAAGTTAAAAAGACACAAGAGCTGTTAGCTCAGAAAATAGATATAATGGAAAATTATAACAGAAGAAATAATATAAAGATAGTGGGCCTTAAGGAAGATGAAGAAGGCAAGAATATGAGAGAGTTTCTAAAAGATTGGATCCCCAGGATCTTAGGATGTCCAGAACTACAGCAAGAAATGGAAATAGAAAGGGCACATAGAGCATTAGCCTTGAAACCACAACAAAATCCAAGATCCATTTTAGTAAAATTCCTAAGATATACTTCAAGAGAAAAGGTACTGGAGAAAACAATGGAGAAATTAAGAGAGGACAACAAGCCACTGGAGTACAAAGGGCAAAAAATTTTTATTTGTCCAGATTTAAGTTTTGAACTCCCAAAGAAGAGAAAGGAGTTCAATACAGCAAAGGCGATTTTATGGAAGAAAGGGTATAAATTTATACTAAAGCATCCAGCGGTATTGAAAATATTTATTCCAGGACAGCAAAACAGACTATTCTCGGATCCAGAGGAAGCACGAAAATTTGCAGAACAATTACAAAATAGACTGAGAGATGAAGACGTGTAACGAGAGTACAAAAGACTGCGAACTAAAAAGACACATAAGTTTTGAACTCCTGAAGAAGAGGAAGGTGTTCAAAACAGCGAAAACGACCTGATGGAAAAAAGGATATAAATTTATGTCAAGCTACCCAGCGGGACTTAAAATAATTATTCCAGGGCAACAAAACAGACTATTCTCGGATCCAGAAGGAAGGAAATTTGCAGAACAACTACAAAACAAGCAGAGAGATGAAGACATGTAATAAGAATAAAAATGACCACGATCTATATGTATGTGTGTAAAGGGGTATATGTATGTGTATATATATAGTGTGCATACATGAATGTATCGGTATTTAGAGGAAAATATATAGAGTATAGACAAGAATTAATAAGGGAGGGAAATGGAATAGAGGGAATAAGGAGGGAATTAAAAGAGTGACCTTTGTTACATATGAAAATTGAAATCTTTTCTGGGGGGTTGGGTGGGGAGGAGTTACGGTCACTGCAAAATCAGCTGACGTTTGCGAGTGAATTCGCAAATCCAAATGGAGAGGGGAGATGTGGTTGTCCGACAAGGGATAAAGGACAACTCAGGAGGGGAAGGGGAGATTGGGGGTAAAGAAGTTTTAAATAGGAGAATAGGGAAAATGATTGATGTTTTAGAAATGTTGTCTTATAAAGTGTTCAAAACAAGAAAGCAGAAATGGATAAGAAGGAAAGGTAATGATGGAGAAACGGAAAGGGAAGATAAACAAAGTATAAACTGGCTACGTTGAACTATATGACTTTAAATATTAATGGAATGCATAACCAAATTAAAATGAAGAAACAGCTAAATTTACTGAAAAAAAGAAAAAATTGATACAGCATTTGTGCAAGAAACACGTTTAACTGAATTGGAGCACAAGAAATTAAAGAGAGATTGGCTAGGACACGTAACAGCAGCGTCGTATAGTTCCAAAGCAAGAGGAGTAGCTATATTAATTAGTAAAAATGTGCCAATTAAAATAGAAGAGGAAATAATAGATCCAGCAGGGAGATATGTAATGATAAAATGTCAGATATATTCAGAGTTTTGGAATCTACTCAATGTATATTCACCTAACGAAGAAGATCAAAACTTTATGCAAGATATCTTTTTGAAGATAGCAGGTACGCAAGGGAACATATTAATAGGAGGGGATTTCAACCTGAATTTGGATTCAGATATGGACAAAACTGGGGAAAAAATTAACAGAAAGAACAAAGTAACCAAATTTATAATTAAAGCCATGGAAGAAATGCAACTTTTGGATATATGGAGGAAACAACACCCAAAGGAAAAGGAATATTCATATTACTCAGCTAGACATAAAACATACTCAAGAATAGACCTATTTTTGTTATCAGCTCGTATGCAAGATAGAGTAAGAAAAACAGAATATAAACCTAGAATATTATCGGACCATTCATATTGACAATAAAGTTAGAGGACATCCCTCCAAGAATGTAGAGATGGAGATTAAACTCCATGTTACTCAAAAGGCAGGATTTTAGAGAATTCATTGAAAGACAAATTAAAATGTATTTTGAAATAAACACGGAATCAGTGAAAGATAAGTTTATACTATGGGACGCAATGAAAGCGTTCATTAGAGGGCAAATAATAAATTATGTAACCAAGATGAAGAAGGACTATAATCAGGAAACAGAGCAGTTGGAAAGGGAAATAATAAATATAGAAAAAGAATTAGCAATGAAGGAAGATACAACTAAAAGAAGAGATTTGGCAGATAAAAAAATAAAATATGAAACACTACAAACATACAAGGTGGAGAAGAATATAATGAAGACAAAACAGAAATATTATGAACTAGGGGAAAAAACACACAAAATCCTAGCATGGCAGCTTAAGACAGAACAAGCTAAGAAAATGGTATTGGCATCAAGGAAAAAAGACAAACAAATCACATATAATCCAAAGGAGATCAAGGAAAACTTGAGAATTCTATGAACAATTATACCGAACTGAAAACGAAGGGAAAGAAAGGAAAGTAGATGTATTTCAAACTAAAATTGAACTAACAAAACTACAAATAGAGGAACAAAATAAATTAACAGAGCCATTTGGAATAGTAGAAATACAAGAGATAATAAAAAAATTAGCAAATAATAAGACACCAGGAGAGGATGGATTCCCAATAGAATTCTATAAAACATTTAAAGATTTATTAATTCTGCCCCTCCTGGAAGTAATCAACCAGATTGATAAAACACAAAGCTAACCAGATTCATGTAAAACAGCAATAATTACAGTAATACTAAAGCAAGGGAAAGATCCACTCGCACCAGCGTCATAGAGACCAATATCTTTACGTAACACAGATTATAAGATAATAGCTAAACTATTAGCAAACAGATTAGCGGAGTATGTACCGAAAACGGTAAATCTAGACCAAACTGGATTTATCAAAAAAAAGACACACAACAGACGATATTTGTAAATTTATTAACTTAATTCATGCAGTAGAAGGGAATAAAGTGCCAACAGTAGCAGTTGCTTTAGACGCAGAGAAGGCCTTTGACAGAGTAGAAATGAATTCTTTGTTCAAAGTAATGCAAAAATTCAGTTTACCGGAGAAGTATATTAATTGGATTAAAGCATTATCTAAGGGACCATTGGCGAAAGTGACAGTAAATGGACATGTATCAAAGCAATTTGACTTAAGCAGGTCAACACGGCAGGGATGCCCACTATCACCTTTATTGTTCGCGTTAGCTATAGAACCACTAGCAGAATTGATAAGAACAGAAAATAATATAAAAGGGATAAAAACAAAAGACAAGGAATATAAAATCAGTTTATTTGCGGATGATGTTATAGTATACTTAACAGAACCAGAACTATCAATAAAAGATCAACGTAAATAAAAGTGAAGCAATGCCTATGAATAACGTGGATTTCTCAAAATTTAAGAAGGAATCACCATTTAGATGGCAAATGCAAGCAATAAGATACCTAGGTGTACAAATAAATAAAAATCTCGGCCAACTATATAAACTCAATTATTATCCACTAATGAAAAAATTACAGGACGATTTAGAGCATTGGAAAGCTTTACCACTTACACTAATAGGAAGGATAAACTGTATTAAAATGAACATTTTTCCAAGGATATTATACCTATTTCAGGCATTGCCAATACACCTGACAGAGAAATTCTTCAAGGAGCTAAAGAAAATAATAAGGAAATTTTTATGGAAAGGGGGAAACAGAGGATAGCACTAGATAAATTAACAGAATGGTATAAACAAGCAGGCTTACAACTGCCCAACTTTTAAAATTATTATAGAGCCGCACAATTAAGGTACCTATCAGATTTTTATCAAACAAGGGAAAAGCCAGATTGGACCAGATTAGAATTAGATAAAATAGGGGAAAAGATACCTGAACACATATCATATAAATGGGATGAAAAATTGGTACAACTTAGAAGTTCTCCAGTATTGCATCATCTACTCAATATTTGGAAGAAGATTCATGTAGAAAGAAATAAAACAAATTATCAATGACCAAAACTAAGATTGACGCAAAACAAGTTACTCCCTTTTACAATAGATAACTTTTCCTTTAGAGAATGCGAGAAAAAAGGGATTAAAAGAATAGAAAATTGTTTTTCAGGAAATAGATTATTATCCTTTGAACAAATGAAAGATAAATACAATACAACTCAAGATACAGTGCTGGTATATTACTAATTGAGATCCTACTTGAAGGACAAATTAGGAAGCCGTCTGAGTTTACCAGAGGGAAGTAACTTTGAATATGTGATTACAGATACAATGATAATCAAAAGATTTATAACAAATATGTATATTAAACTGCAAGAAAAGGAGAATGAGGAAACAAATGGTAAAACCAAACAAAAATGGGAACAAGATTTAAATATAAAGATCAAAAAGGAAACATGGGAGAACTTATGTTCTGGAACGATGAGAAATACAATAAATACGAGGTTACGCATGATACAATATAACTGGATACACAGACTATACATTACACCTCAAAAGTTAAATAAAAATTCATGCAATCTGGACATGTGAGAAAGTAGAAAAATTTTGGAAAGATCTCAACCAAATATTAAATAAAATTACAGAAAACAATATACCAAAGAATCCAGAGATCTTCCTCCTAAGTAACATAAAACACAAAGAATTTGGAATTGATTTGGAGGATGCACAAAAAAGATTTGTTAAGATAGCTCTAGCCGTAGCAAAAAATGTATTATGTCAACCTGGAAATCAGAAGATAATTTGAAAATACAACAATGGTATATAGAAATGAATAAATGTATTCCATTAGAAAAAATAACATATAGTTTAAGAAATAATATTGAAATATTTGAACAAATATGGGAGCCTTACATGAAACACATTAGAGAAAACCTACCGGGGACATTCACTACCTAAATTAACGAAAGGAGAAGGAAATAAAAAGAATTGAATCAGTGGGATTTCTTGTTTATTTTTATTGAATGACAACATTGTTTCACTGGTTTAATGTATCCAAGATTTTGTACTTTAAATGGATGGGAGGAGGGAGGTAGGGAGAGGGAGAAAATGGCACTGTATATATTTGTAAGGGAAAAAATATGTATCATGGTTAAGGTGGTTTATGGTGCGAAAAATAAAAAATTTAAAAAAGAGAGGGGAGGGGGTGGCTGTGAATGGTGAGGGAAGGGGGTGGCTCTGTGCATGGTGAGGGAAGGGGGTGGCTCTGTGCATGGAGAGGCAAGGGGGTGGCTCTGTGCATGGAGAGGCAAGGGGGTGGCTCTGTGCATGGAGAGGCAAGGGGGTGGCTCTGTGCATGGAGAGGCAAGGGGGTGGCTCTGTGCATGGAGAGGCAAGGGGGTGGCTCTGTGCATGGAGAGGCAAGGGGGTGGCTCTGTGCATGGAGAGGCAAGGGGGTGGCTCTGTGCATGGAGAGGCAAGGGGGTGGCTCTGTGCATGGAGAGGCAAGGGGGTGGCTCTGTGCATGGAGAGGCAAGGGGGTGGCTCTGTGCATGGAGAGGCAAGGGGGTGGCTCTGTGCATGGAGAGGCAAGGGGGTGGCTCTGTGCATGGAGAGGCAAGGGGGTGGCTCTGTGCATGGAGAGGCAAGGGGGTGGCTCTGTGCATGGAGAGGCAAGGGGGTGGCTCTGTGCATGGAGAGGCAAGGGGGTGGCTCTGTGCATGGAGAGGCAAGGGGGTGGCTCTGTGCATGGAGAGGCAAGGGGGTGGCTCTGTGCATGGAGAGGCAAGGGGGTGGCTCTGTGCATGGAGAGGCAAGGGGGTGGCTCTGTGCATGGAGAGGCAAGGGGGTGGCTCTGTGCATGGAGAGGCAAGGGGGTGGCTCTGTGCATGGAGAGGCAAGGGGGTGGCTCTGTGCATGGAGAGGCAAGGGGGTGGCTCTGTGCATGGAGAGGCAAGGGGGTGGCTCTGTGCATGGAGAGGCAAGGGGGTGGCTCTGTGCATGGAGAGGCAAGGGGGTGGCTCTGTGCATGGAGAGGCAAGGGGGTGGCTCTGTGCATGGAGAGGCAAGGGGGTGGCTCTGTGCATGGAGAGGCAAGGGGGTGGCTCAGTGCATGGAGAGGCAAGGGGGTGGCTCAGTGCATGGAGAGGCAAGGGGGTGGCTCAGTGCATGGAGAGGCAAGGGGGTGGCTCAGTGCATGGAGAGGCAAGGGGGTGGCTCAGTGCATGGAGAGGCAAGGGGGTGGCTCAGTGCATGGAGAGGCAAGGGGGTGGCTCAGTGCATGGAGAGGCAAGGGGGTGGCTCAGTGCATGGAGAGGCAAGGGGGTGGCTCAGTGCATGGAGAGGCAAGGGGGTGGCTCAGTGCATGGAGAGGCAAGGGGGTGGCTCAGTGCATGGAGAGGCAAGGGGGTGGCTCAGTGCATGGAGAGGCAAGGGGGTGGCTCAGTGCATGGAGAGGCAAGGGGGTGGCTCAGTGCATGGAGAGGCAAGGGGGTGGCTCAGTGCATGGAGAGGCAAGGGGGTGGCTCAGTGCATGGAGAGGCAAGGGGGTGGCTCAGTGCATGGAGAGGCAAGGGGGTGGCTCAGTGCATGGAGAGGCAAGGGGGTGGCTCAGTGCATGGAGAGGCAAGGGGGTGGCTCAGTGCATGGAGAGGCAAGGGGGTGGCTCAGTGCATGGAGAGGCAAGGGGGTGGCTCAGTGCATGGAGAGGCAAGGGGGTGGCTCAGTGCATGGAGAGGCAAGGGGGTGGCTCAGTGCATGGAGAGGCAAGGGGGTGGCTCAGTGCATGGAGAGGCAAGGGGGTGGCTCAGTGCATGGAGAGGCAAGGGGGTGGCTCAGTGCATGGAGAGGCAAGGGGGTGGCTCAGTGCATGGAGAGGCAAGGGGGTGGCTCAGTGCATGGAGAGGCAAGGGGGTGGCTCAGTGCATGGAGAGGCAAGGGGGTGGCTCAGTGCATGGAGAGGCAAGGGGGTGGCTCAGTGCATGGAGAGGCAAGGGGGTGGCTCAGTGCATGGAGAGGCAAGGGGGTGGCTCAGTGCATGGAGAGGCAAGGGGGTGGCTCAGTGCATGGAGAGGCAAGGGGGTGGCTCAGTGCATGGAGAGGCAAGGGGGTGGCTCAGTGCATGGAGAGGCAAGGGGGTGGCTCAGTGCATGGAGAGGCAAGGGGGTGGCTCAGTGCATGGAGAGGCAAGGGGGTGGCTCAGTGCATGGAGAGGCAAGGGGGTGGCTCAGTGCATGGAGAGGCAAGGGGGTGGCTCAGTGCATGGAGAGGCAAGGGGGTGGCTCAGTGCATGGAGAGGCAAGGGGGTGGCTCAGTGCATGGAGAGGCAAGGGGGTGGCTCAGTGCATGGAGAGGCAAGGGGGTGGCTCAGTGCATGGAGAGGCAAGGGGGTGGCTCAGTGCATGGAGAGGCAAGGGGGTGGCTCAGTGCATGGAGAGGCAAGGGGGTGGCTCAGTGCATGGAGAGGCAAGGGGGTGGCTCAGTGCATGGAGAGGCAAGGGGGTGGCTCAGTGCATGGAGAGGCAAGGGGGTGGCTCAGTGCATGGAGAGGCAAGGGGGTGGCTCAGTGCATGGAGAGGCAAGGGGGTGGCTCAGTGCATGGAGAGGCAAGGGGGTGGCTCAGTGCATGGAGAGGCAAGGGGGTGGCTCAGTGCATGGAGAGGCAAGGGGGTGGCTCAGTGCATGGAGAGGCAAGGGGGTGGCTCAGTGCATGGAGAGGCAAGGGGGTGGCTCAGTGCATGGAGAGGCAAGGGGGTGGCTCAGTGCATGGAGAGGCAAGGGGGTGGCTCAGTGCATGGAGAGGCAAGGGGGTGGCTCAGTGCATGGAGAGGCAAGGGGGTGGCTCAGTGCATGGAGAGGCAAGGGGGTGGCTCAGTGCATGGAGAGGCAAGGGGGTGGCTCAGTGCATGGAGAGGCAAGGGGGTGGCTCAGTGCATGGAGAGGCAAGGGGGTGGCTCAGTGCATGGAGAGGCAAGGGGGTGGCTCAGTGCATGGAGAGGCAAGGGGGTGGCTCAGTGCATGGAGAGGCAAGGGGGTGGCTCAGTGCATGGAGAGGCAAGGGGGTGGCTCAGTGCATGGAGAGGCAAGGGGGTGGCTCAGTGCATGGAGAGGCAAGGGGGTGGCTCAGTGCATGGAGAGGCAAGGGGGTGGCTCAGTGCATGGAGAGGCAAGGGGGTGGCTCAGTGCATGGAGAGGCAAGGGGGTGGCTCAGTGCATGGAGAGGCAAGGGGGTGGCTCAGTGCATGGAGAGGCAAGGGGGTGGCTCAGTGCATGGAGAGGCAAGGGGGTGGCTCAGTGCATGGAGAGGCAAGGGGGTGGCTCAGTGCATGGAGAGGCAAGGGGGTGGCTCAGTGCATGGAGAGGCAAGGGGGTGGCTCAGTGCATGGAGAGGCAAGGGGGTGGCTCAGTGCATGGAGAGGCAAGGGGGTGGCTCAGTGCATGGAGAGGCAAGGGGGTGGCTCAGTGCATGGAGAGGCAAGGGGGTGGCTCAGTGCATGGAGAGGCAAGGGGGTGGCTCAGTGCATGGAGAGGCAAGGGGGTGGCTCAGTGCATGGAGAGGCAAGGGGGTGGCTCAGTGCATGGAGAGGCAAGGGGGTGGCTCAGTGCATGGAGAGGCAAGGGGGTGGCTCAGTGCATGGAGAGGCAAGGGGGTGGCTCAGTGCATGGAGAGGCAAGGGGGTGGCTCAGTGCATGGAGAGGCAAGGGGGTGGCTCAGTGCATGGAGAGGCAAGGGGGTGGCTCAGTGCATGGAGAGGCAAGGGGGTGGCTCAGTGCATGGAGAGGCAAGGGGGTGGCTCAGTGCATGGAGAGGCAAGGGGGTGGCTCAGTGCATGGAGAGGCAAGGGGGTGGCTCAGTGCATGGAGAGGCAAGGGGGTGGCTCAGTGCATGGAGAGGCAAGGGGGTGGCTCAGTGCATGGAGAGGCAAGGGGGTGGCTCAGTGCATGGAGAGGCAAGGGGGTGGCTCAGTGCATGGAGAGGCAAGGGGGTGGCTCAGTGCATGGAGAGGCAAGGGGGTGGCTCAGTGCATGGAGAGGCAAGGGGGTGGCTCAGTGCATGGAGAGGCAAGGGGGTGGCTCAGTGCATGGAGAGGCAAGGGGGTGGCTCAGTGCATGGAGAGGCAAGGGGGTGGCTCAGTGCATGGAGAGGCAAGGGGGTGGCTCAGTGCATGGAGAGGCAAGGGGGTGGCTCAGTGCATGGAGAGGCAAGGGGGTGGCTCAGTGCATGGAGAGGCAAGGGGGTGGCTCAGTGCATGGAGAGGCAAGGGGGTGGCTCAGTGCATGGAGAGGCAAGGGGGTGGCTCAGTGCATGGAGAGGCAAGGGGGTGGCTCAGTGCATGGAGAGGCAAGGGGGTGGCTCAGTGCATGGAGAGGCAAGGGGGTGGCTCTGTGCATGGAGAGGCAAGGGGGTGGCTCTGTGCATGGAGAGGCAAGGGGGTGGCTCTGTGCATGGAGAGGCAAGGGGGTGGCTCTGTGCATGGAGAGGCAAGGGGGTGGCTCTGTGCATGGAGAGGCAAGGGGGTGGCTCTGTGCATGGAGAGGCAAGGGGGTGGCTCTGTGCATGGAGAGGCAAGGGGGTGGCTCTGTGCATGGAGAGGCAAGGGGGTGGCTCTGTGCATGGAGAGGCAAGGGGGTGGCTCTGTGCATGGAGAGGCAAGGGGGTGGCTCTGTGCATGGAGAGGCAAGGGGGTGGCTCTGTGCATGGAGAGGCAAGGGGGTGGCTCTGTGCATGGAGAGGCAAGGGGGTGGCTCTGTGCATGGAGAGGCAAGGGGGTGGCTCTGTGCATGGAGAGGCAAGGGGGTGGCTCTGTGCATGGAGAGGCAAGGGGGTGGCTCTGTGCATGGAGAGGCAAGGGGGTGGCTCTGTGCATGGAGAGGCAAGGGGGTGGCTCTGTGCATGGAGAGGCAAGGGGGTGGCTCTGTGCATGGAGAGGCAAGGGGGTGGCTCTGTGCATGGAGAGGCAAGGGGGTGGCTCTGTGCATGGAGAGGCAAGGGGGTGGCTCTGTGCATGGAGAGGCAAGGGGGTGGCTCTGTGCATGGAGAGGCAAGGGGGTGGCTCTGTGCATGGAGAGGCAAGGGGGTGGCTCTGTGCATGGAGAGGCAAGGGGGTGGCTCTGTGCATGGAGAGGCAAGGGGGTGGCTCTGTGCATGGAGAGGCAAGGGGGTGGCTCTGTGCATGGAGAGGCAAGGGGGTGGCTCTGTGCATGGAGAGGCAAGGGGGTGGCTCTGTGCATGGAGAGGCAAGGGGGTGGCTCTGTGCATGGAGAGGCAAGGGGGTGGCTCTGTGCATGGAGAGGCAAGGGGGTGGCTCTGTGCATGGAGAGGCAAGGGGGTGGCTCTGTGCATGGAGAGGCAAGGGGGTGGCTCTGTGCATGGAGAGGCAAGGGGGTGGCTCTGTGCATGGAGAGGCAAGGGGGTGGCTCTGTGCATGGAGAGGCAAGGGGGTGGCTCTGTGCATGGAGAGGCAAGGGGGTGGCTCTGTGCATGGAGAGGCAAGGGGGTGGCTCTGTGCATGGAGAGGCAAGGGGGTGGCTCTGTGCATGGAGAGGCAAGGGGGTGGCTCTGTGCATGGAGAGGCAAGGGGGTGGCTCTGTGCATGGAGAGGCAAGGGGGTGGCTCTGTGCATGGAGAGGCAAGGGGGTGGCTCTGTGCATGGAGAGGCAAGGGGGTGGCTCTGTGCATGGAGAGGCAAGGGGGTGGCTCTGTGCATGGAGAGGCAAGGGGGTGGCTCTGTGCATGGAGAGGCAAGGGGGTGGCTCTGTGCATGGAGAGGCAAGGGGGTGGCTCTGTGCATGGAGAGGCAAGGGGGTGGCTCTGTGCATGGAGAGGCAAGGGGGTGGCTCTGTGCATGGAGAGGCAAGGGGGTGGCTCTGTGCATGGAGAGGCAAGGGGGTGGCTCTGTGCATGGAGAGGCAAGGGGGTGGCTCTGTGCATGGAGAGGCAAGGGGGTGGCTCTGTGCATGGAGAGGCAAGGGGGTGGCTCTGTGCATGGAGAGGCAAGGGGGTGGCTCTGTGCATGGAGAGGCAAGGGGGTGGCTCTGTGCATGGAGAGGCAAGGGGGTGGCTCTGTGCATGGAGAGGCAAGGGGGTGGCTCTGTGCATGGAGAGGCAAGGGGGTGGCTCTGTGCATGGAGAGGCAAGGGGGTGGCTCTGTGCATGGAGAGGCAAGGGGGTGGCTCTGTGCATGGAGAGGCAAGGGGGTGGCTCTGTGCATGGAGAGGCAAGGGGGTGGCTCTGTGCATGGAGAGGCAAGGGGGTGGCTCTGTGCATGGAGAGGCAAGGGGGTGGCTCTGTGCATGGAGAGGCAAGGGGGTGGCTCTGTGCATGGAGAGGCAAGGGGGTGGCTCTGTGCATGGAGAGGCAAGGGGGTGGCTCTGTGCATGGAGAGGCAAGGGGGTGGCTCTGTGCATGGAGAGGCAAGGGGGTGGCTCTGTGCATGGAGAGGCAAGGGGGTGGCTCTGTGCATGGAGAGGCAAGGGGGTGGCTCTGTGCATGGAGAGGCAAGGGGGTGGCTCTGTGCATGGAGAGGCAAGGGGGTGGCTCTGTGCATGGAGAGGCAAGGGGGTGGCTCTGTGCATGGAGAGGCAAGGGGGTGGCTCTGTGCATGGAGAGGCAAGGGGGTGGCTCTGTGCATGGAGAGGCAAGGGGGTGGCTCTGTGCATGGAGAGGCAAGGGGGTGGCTCTGTGCATGGAGAGGCAAGGGGGTGGCTCTGTGCATGGAGAGGCAAGGGGGTGGCTCTGTGCATGGAGAGGCAAGGGGGTGGCTCTGTGCATGGAGAGGCAAGGGGGTGGCTCTGTGCATGGAGAGGCAAGGGGGTGGCTCTGTGCATGGAGAGGCAAGGGGGTGGCTCTGTGCATGGAGAGGCAAGGGGGTGGCTCTGTGCATGGAGAGGCAAGGGGGTGGCTCTGTGCATGGAGAGGCAAGGGGGTGGCTCTGTGCATGGAGAGGCAAGGGGGTGGCTCTGTGCATGGAGAGGCAAGGGGGTGGCTCTGTGCATGGAGAGGCAAGGGGGTGGCTCTGTGCATGGAGAGGCAAGGGGGTGGCTCTGTGCATGGAGAGGCAAGGGGGTGGCTCTGTGCATGGAGAGGCAAGGGGGTGGCTCTGTGCATGGAGAGGCAAGGGGGTGGCTCTGTGCATGGAGAGGCAAGGGGGTGGCTCTGTGCATGGAGAGGCAAGGGGGTGGCTCTGTGCATGGAGAGGCAAGGGGGTGGCTCTGTGCATGGAGAGGCAAGGGGGTGGCTCTGTGCATGGAGAGGCAAGGGGGTGGCTCTGTGCATGGAGAGGCAAGGGGGTGGCTCTGTGCATGGAGAGGCAAGGGGGTGGCTCTGTGCATGGAGAGGCAAGGGGGTGGCTCTGTGCATGGAGAGGCAAGGGGGTGGCTCTGTGCATGGAGAGGCAAGGGGGTGGCTCTGTGCATGGAGAGGCAAGGGGGTGGCTCTGTGCATGGAGAGGCAAGGGGGTGGCTCTGTGCATGGAGAGGCAAGGGGGTGGCTCTGTGCATGGAGAGGCAAGGGGGTGGCTCTGTGCATGGAGAGGCAAGGGGGTGGCTCTGTGCATGGAGAGGCAAGGGGGTGGCTCTGTGCATGGAGAGGCAAGGGGGTGGCTCTGTGCATGGAGAGGCAAGGGGGTGGCTCTGTGCATGGAGAGGCAAGGGGGTGGCTCTGTGCATGGAGAGGCAAGGGGGTGGCTCTGTGCATGGAGAGGCAAGGGGGTGGCTCTGTGCATGGAGAGGCAAGGGGGTGGCTCTGTGCATGGAGAGGCAAGGGGGTGGCTCTGTGCATGGAGAGGCAAGGGGGTGGCTCTGTGCATGGAGAGGCAAGGGGGTGGCTCTGTGCATGGAGAGGCAAGGGGGTGGCTCTGTGCATGGAGAGGCAAGGGGGTGGCTCTGTGCATGGAGAGGCAAGGGGGTGGCTCTGTGCATGGAGAGGCAAGGGGGTGGCTCTGTGCATGGAGAGGCAAGGGGGTGGCTCTGTGCATGGAGAGGCAAGGGGGTGGCTGTGAATGGAGAGGGAAGGGGGTGGCTGTGAATGGAGAGGGAAGGGGGTGGGAAGTCACGTGACGGAGTAGTGGCCGGACGGTGAACTCAAGCCCTCTCCAGAAAAGTTGAAATAAATAAAGGAAAGCACAAAGTCACAAAAATAAATATTAAAGTAAAGTGAATATAAAGGTGGAAAGAAGATGGCGACGAAAAATGAAAAATCGAAACCAACGTTAAGAAGAGAGGAAGAGAAGACAACGGAAGAAGGATAAGGACTTACCTGTTTGAAGAGGCCCGCGGTGGAGAGAGAAACCCGCTCCCTCAGGTCGGTATAAAGTGGACTACAAAAATGGCTCGTTGAGCCGAGTAAAAGTGCGCAACCGCGCATGAGAAAAAACACACCGACGGGAGGGGCGACCAGCTGGGGAGTCGATCTCCACAGCCGGCAATGACAGCTACAGAAGAGCAGCAGCAAGAGGAGAACATAGAAGACAACGAAAACAAGAAAGAAGAGAAGAAAAAGAAAACAAAGAAACAACAGATGGCCAACCCAGAGGAAGAAGAAGAGGAAGAGTACAGTGAAATGGAAGAAGAAGGGAAAGGCAAGACAATGGATATACTTTCTCTTATTAAAGAATACATGGATTCATTTAAAGAATGGCAGCACAAATATTGAGTGATTTAACAAGAAGAATAAACAGTACAGAAGAGAAAGTGAATAAAATAGATATGACCATATCAGAAATAGGAAAAAGAATGGACAAGGTGGAAGAACGAGAAGCAGCAGTAGAAATGGAGGTTGAGGACTTAAAAAAGAAATTAGAGGAATCTAATAAAAAAGTTAAAAAGACACAAGAGCTGTTAGCTCAGAAAATAGATATAATGGAAAATTATAACAGAAGAAATAATATAAAGATAGTGGGCCTTAAGGAAGATGAAGAAGGCAAGAATATGAGAGAGTTTCTAAAAGATTGGATCCCCAGGATCTTAGGATGTCCAGAACTACAGCAAGAAATGGAAATAGAAAGGGCACATGGAGCATTAGCCTTGAAACCACAACAAAATCCAAGATCCATTTTAGTAAAATTCCTAAGATATACTTCAAGAGAAAAGGTACTGGAGAAAACAATGGAGAAATTAAGAGAGGACAACAAGCCACTGGAGTACAAAGGGCAAAAAATTTTTATTTGTCCAGATTTAAGTTTTGAACTCCCAAAGAAGAGAAAGGAGTTCAATACAGCAAAGGCGATTTTATGGAAGAAAGGGTATAAATTTATACTAAAGCATCCAGCGGTATTGAAAATATTTATTCCAGGACAGCAAAACAGACTATTCTCGGATCCAGAGGAAGCACGAAAATTTGCAGAACAATTACAAAATAGACTGAGAGATGAAGACGTGTAACGAGAGTACAAAAGACTGCGAACTAAAAAGACACATAAGTTTTGAACTCCTGAAGAAGAGGAAGGTGTTCAATACAGCGAAAACGACCTGATGGAAAAAAGGATATAAATTTATGTCAAGCTACCCAGCGGGACTTAAAATAATTATTCCAGGGCAACAAAACAGACTATTCTCGGATCCAGAAGGAAGGAAATTTGCAGAACAACTACAAAACAAGCAGAGAGATGAAGACATGTAATAAGAATAAAAATGACCACGATCTATATGTATGTGTGTAAAGGGGTATATGTATGTGTATATATATAGTGTGCATACATGAATGTATCGGTATTTAGAGGAAAATATATAGAGTATAGACAAGAATTAATAAGGGAGGGAAATGGAATAGAGGGAATAAGGAGGGAATTAAAAGAGTGACCTTTGTTACATATGAAAATTGAAATCTTTTCTGGGGGGGCTGGGTGGGGAGGAGTTACGGTCACTGCAAAATCAGCTGACGTTTGCGAGTGAATTCGCAAATCCAAATGGAGAGGGGAGATGTGGTTGTCCGACAAGAGATAAAGGACAACTCAGGAGGGGGAGGGGAGATTGGGGTTAAAGAAGTTTTAAATAGGAGAATAGGGAAAATGTTTGATGTTTTAGAAATGTTGTCTTATAAAGTGTTCAAAACAAGAAAGCAGAAATGGATAAGAAGGAAAGGTAATGATGGAGAAACGGAAAGGGAAGATAAACAAAGTATAAACTGGCTACGTTGAACTATATGACTTTAAATATTAATGGAATACATAACCAAATTAAAATAAAGAAACAGCTAAATTTACTGAAAAAAGAAAAAATTGATACAGCATTTGTGCAAGAAACACATTTAACTGAATTGGAGCACAAGAAATTAAAGAGAGATTGGCTAGGACACGTAACAGCAGCGTCGTATAATTCCAAAGCAAGAGGAGTAGCTATATTAATTAGTAAAAATGTGCCAATTAAAATAGAAGAGGAAATAATAGATCCAGCAGGGAGATATGTAATGATAAAATGTCAGATATATTCGGAATTTTGGAATCTACTCAATGTATATTCACCTAACGAAGAAGATCAAAACTTTATGCAAGATATCTTTTTGAAGATAGCAGATACGCAAGGGAACATATTAATAGGAGGGGATTTCAACCTGAATTTGGATTCAGATATGGACAAAACTGGGGAAAAAATTAACAGAAAGAACAAAGTAACCAAATTTATAATTAAAGCCATGGAAGAAATGCAACTTTTGGATATATGGAGGAAACAACACCCAAAGGAAAAGGAATATTCATATTACTCAGCTAGACATAAAACATACTCAAGAATAGACCTATTTTTGTTATCAGCTCGTATGCAAAATAGAGTAAGAAAAACAGAATATAAACCTAGAATATTATCGGACCATTCATATTGACAATAAAGTTAGAGGACATCCCTCCAAGAATGTAGAGATGGAGATTAAACTCCATGTTACTCAAAAGGCAGGATTTTAGAGAATTCATTGAAAGACAAATTTAAATGTATTTTGAAATAAACACGGAATCAGTGAAAGATAAGTTTATACTATGGGACGCAATGAAAGCGTTCATTAGAGGGCAAATAATAAATTATGTAACCAAGATGAAGAAGGACTATAATCAGGAAACAGAGCAGTTGGAAAGGGAAATAATAAATATAGAAAAAGAATTAGCAATGAAGGACGATACAACTAAAAGAAGAGAATTGGCAGATAAAAAATAAAATATGAAACACTACAAACATATAAGGTGGAGAAGAATATAATGAAGACAAAACAGAAATATTATGAACTAGGTGAAAAAACACACAAAATTCTAGCATGGCAGCCTAAGACAGAACAAGCTAAGAAAATGGTATTGGCATCAAGGAAAAAAGACAAACAAATCACATATAATCCAAAGGAGATCAAGGAAAACTTTAGAGAATTCTATGAACAATTATACCGAACTGAAAACGAGGGGAAAGAAAGGAAAGTAGATGAATTTCTAACTAAAGTTGAACTACCAAAACTACAAATAGAGGAACAAAATAAATTAACAGAGCCATTTGGAATAGTAGAAATACAAGAGATAATAAAAAAATTACCAAATAGTAAGACAGCAGGAGAGGATGGATTCCCAATAGAATTCTATAAAACATTTAAAGATTTATTAATTCTGCCCCTCCTGGAAGTAATCAACCAGATTGATAAAACACAAAGCTAACCAGATTCATGTAAAACAGCAATAATTACAGTAATACTAAAGCAAGGGAAAGATCAACTCGCACCAGCGTCATATAGACCAATATCTTTACGTAACACAGATTATAAGATAATAGCTAAACTATTAGCAAACAGATTAGCGGAGTATGTACCGAAAACGGTAAATCTAGACCAAACTGGATTTATCAAAAAAAGACACAACAGACGATATTTGTAAATTTATTAACTTAATTCATGCAGTAGAAGGGAATAAAGCGCCAACAGTAGCAGTTGCTTTAGACGCAGAGAAGGCCTTTGACAGAGTAGAAATGAATTCTTTGTTCAAAGTAATGCAAAAATTCAGTTTACCGGAGAAGTATATTAATTGGATTAAAGCATTATCTAAGGGACCATTGGCGAAAGTGACAGTAAATGGACATGTATCAAAGCAATTTGACTTAAGCAGGTCAACACGGCAGGGATGCCCACTATCACCTTTATTGTTCGCGTTAGCTATAGAACCACTAGCAGAATTGATAAGAACAGAAAATAATATAAAAGGGATAAAAACAAAAGACAAGGAATATAAAATCAGTTTATTTGCGGATGATGTTATAGTATACTTAACAGAACCAGAACTATCAATAAAAGATCAACGTAAATAAAAGTGAAGCAATGCCTATGAATAACGTGGATTTCTCAAAATTTAAGAAGGAATCACCATTTAGATGGCAAATGCAAGCAATAAGATACCTAGGTGTACAAATAAATAAAAATCTCGGCCAACTATATAAACTCAATTATTATCCACTAATGAAAAAATTACAGGACGATTTAGAGCATTGGAAAGCTTTACCACTTACACTAATAGGAAGGATAAACTGTATTAAAATGAACATTTTTCCAAGGATATTATACCTATTTCAGGCATTGCCAATACACCTGACAGAGAAATTCTTCAAGGAGCTAAAGAAAATAATAAGGAAATTTTTATGGAAAGGGGGGAAACCGAGGATAGCACTAGATAAATTAACAGAATGGTATAAACAAGCAGGCTTACAACTGCCCAACTTTTAAAATTATTATAGAGCCGCACAATTAAGGTACCTATCAGATTTTTATCAAACAAGGGAAAAGCCAGATTGGACCAGATTAGAATTAGATAAAATAGGGGAAAAGATACCTGAACACATATCATATAAATGGGATGAAAAATTGATACAACATAGAAGTTCTCCAGTATTGCATCATCTACTCAATATTTGGAAGAAGATTCATGTAGAAAGAAATAAAACAAATTATCAATGACCAAAACTAAGATTGACGCAAAACAAGTTACTCCCTTTTACAATAGATAACTTTTCCTTTAGAGAATGCGAGAAAAAAGGGATTAAAAGAATAGAAAATTGTTTTTCAGGAAATAGATTATTATCCTTTGAACAAATGAAAGATAAATACAATACAACTCAAGATACAGTGCTGGTATATTACTAATTGAGATCCTACTTGAAGGACAAATTAGGAAGCCGTCTGAGTTTACCAGAGGGAAGTAACTTTGAATATGTGATTACAGATACAATGATAATCAAAAGATTTATAACAAATATGTATATTAAACTGCAAGAAAAGGAGAATGAGGAAACAAATGGTAAAACCAAACAAAAATGGGAACAAGATTTAAATATAAAGATCAAAAAGGAAACATGGGAGAACTTATGTTCTGGAACGATGAGAAATACAATAAATACGAGGTTACGCATGATACAATATAACTGGATACACAGACTATACATTACACCTCAAAAGTTAAATAAATGGGACCCAACAATATCTGATAGATGTTTTCGACGTAAAAAAGAAATGGGAACAACAATTCATGCAATCTGGACATGTGAGAAAGTAGAAAAATTTTGGAAAGATCTCAACCAAATATTAAATAAAATTACAGAAAACAATATACCAAAGAATCCAGAGATCTTCCTCCTAAGTAACATAAAACACAAAGAATTTGGAATTGATTTGGAGGATGCACAAAAAAGATTTGTTAAGATAGCTCTAGCCGTAGCAAAACATGTATTATGTCAACCTGGAAATCAGAAGATAATTTGAAAATACAACAATGGTATATAGAAATGAATAAATGTATTCCATTAGAAAAAATAACATATAGTTTAAGAAATAATATTGAAATATTTGAACAAATATGGGAGCCTTACATGAAACACATTAGAGAAAACCTACCGGGGACATTCACTACCTAAATTAACGAAAGGAGAAGGAAATAAAAAGAATTGAATCAGTGGGATTTCTTGTTTATTTTTATTGAATGACAACATTGTTTCACTGGTTTAATGTATCCAAGATTTTGTACTTTAAATGGATGGGAGGAGGGAGGTAGGGAGAGGGAGAAAATGGCACTGTATATATTTGTAAGGGATAAAATATGTATCATGGTTAAGGTGGTTTATGGTGCGAAAAATAAAAAATTTAAAAAAGAGAGGGGAGGGGGTGGCTGTGAATGGTGAGGGAAGGGGGTGACTCTGTGAGTGGAGAGGCAAGGGGTGGCTGTGAATGGTGAGGGAAGGGGGTGGCTCTGTGATTGGAGAGGCAAGGGGTGGCTGTGAATGGTGAAGGAAGGGGGTGGCTCTGTGCATGGAGAGGCAAGGGGGTGGCTCTGTGCATGGAGAGGCAAGGGGGTGGCTCAGTGCATGGAGAGGGAAGGGGGTGGCTGTGAATGGAGAGGGAAGGGGGTCGCTGTGAATGGAGAGGGAAGGGGGTGGCTGTGAATAGAGAGGGAAGGGGGTGGCTGTGAATGGAGAGGGAAGGGGGTGGGAAGTCACGTGACGGAGTAGTGGCCGGACGGTGAACTCAAGCCCTCTCCAGAAAAGTTGAAATAAATAAAGGAAAGCACAAAGTCACAAAAATAAATATTAAAGTAAAGTGAATATAAAGGTGGAAAGAAGATGGCGACGAAAAATGAAAAATCGAAACCAACGTTAAGAAGAGAGGAAGAGAAGACAACGGAAGAAGGATAAGGACTTACCTGTTTGAAGAGGCCCGCGGTGGAGAGAGAAACCCGCTCCCTCAGGTCGGTATAAAGTGGACTACAAAAATGGCTCGTTGAGCCGAGTAAAAGTGCGCGACCGCGCATGAGAAAAAACACACCGACGGGAGGGGCGACCAGCTGGGGAGTCGATCTCCACCGCCGGCAATGACAGCTACAGAAGAGCAGCAGCAAGAGGAGAACATAGAAGACAACGAAAACAAGAAAGAAGAGAAGAAAAAGAAAACAAAGAAACAACAGATGGCCAACCCAGAGGAAGAAGAAGAGGAAGAGTACAGTGAAATGGAAGAAGAAGGGAAAGGCAAGACAATGGATATACTTTCTCTTATTAGAGAATACATGGATTCATTTAAAGAATGGCAGCACAAATATTGAGTGATTTAACAAGAAGAATAAACAGTACAGAAGAGAAAGTGAATAAAATAGATATGACCATATCAGAAATAGGAAAAAGAATGGACAAGGTGGAAGAACGAGAAGCAGCAGTAGAAATGGAGGTTGAGGACTTAAAAAAGAAATTAGAGGAATCTAATAAAAAAGTTAAAAAGACACAAGAGCTGTTAGCTCAGAAAATAGATATAATGGAAAATTATAACAGAAGAAATAATATAAAGATAGTGGGCCTTAAGGAAGATGAAGAAGGCAAGAATATGAGAGAGTTTCTAAAAGATTGGATCCCCAGGATCTTAGGATGTCCAGAACTACAGCAAGAAATGGAAATAGAAAGGGCACATAGAGCATTAGCCTTGAAACCACAACAAAATCCAAGATCCATTTTAGTAAAATTCCTAAGATATACTTCAAGAGAAAAGGTACTGGAGAAAACAATGGAGAAATTAAGAGAGGACAACAAGCCACTGGAGTACAAAGGGCAAAAAATTTTTATTTGTCCAGATTTAAGTTTTGAACTCCCAAAGAAGAGAAAGGAGTTCAATACAGCAAAGGCGATTTTATGGAAGAAAGGGTATAAATTTATACTAAAGCATCCAGCGGTATTGAAAATATTTATTCCAGGACAGCAAAACAGACTATTCTCGGATCCAGAGGAAGCACGAAAATTTGCAGAACAATTACAAAATAGACTGAGAGATGAAGACGTGTAACGAGAGTACAAAAGACTGCGAACTAAAAAGACACATACGTTTTGAACTCCTGAAGAAGAGGAAGGTGTTCAATACAGCGAAAACGACCTGATGGAAAAAAGGATATAAATTTATGTCAAGCTACCCAGCGGGACTTAAAATAATTATTCCAGGGCAACAAAACAGACTATTCTCGGATCCAGAAGGAAGGAAATTTGCAGAAAAACTACAAAACAAGCAGAGAGATGAAGACATGTAATAAGAATAAAAATGACCACGATCTATATGTATGTGTGTAAAGGGGTATATGTATGTGTATATATATAGTGTGCATACATGAATGTATCGGTATTTAGAGGAAAATATATAGAGTATAGACAAGAATTAATAAGGGAGGGAAATGGAATAGAGGGAATAAGGAGGGAATTAAAAGAGTGACCTTTGTTACATATGAAAATTGAAATCTTTTCTGGGGGGGCTGGGTGGGGAGGAGTTACGGTCACTGCAAAATCAGCTGACGTTTGCGAGTGAATTCGCAAATCCAAATGGAGAGGGGAGATGTGGTTGTCCGACAAGAGATAAAGGACAACTCAGGAGGGGGAGGGGAGATTGGGGTTAAAGAAGTTTTAAATAGGAGAATAGGGAAAATGTTTGATGTTTTAGAAATGTTGTCTTATAAAGTGTTCAAAACAAGAAAGCAGAAATGGATAAGAAGGAAAGGTAATGATGGAGAAACAGAAAGGGAAGATAAACAAAGTATAAACTGGCTACGTTGAACTATATGACTTTAAATATTAATGGAATACATAACCAAATTAAAATAAAGAAACAGCTAAATTTACTGAAAAAAGAAAAAATTGATACAGCATTTGTGCAAGAAACACATTTAACTGAATTGGAGCACAAGAAATTAAAGAGAGATTGGCTAGGACACGTAACAGCAGCGTCGTATAATTCCAAAGCAAGAGGAGTAGCTATATTAATTAGTAAAAATGTGCCAATTAAAATAGAAGAGGAAATAATAGATCCAGCAGGGAGATATGTAATGATAAAATGTCAGATATATTCGGAATTTTGGAATCTACTCAATGTATATTCACCTAACGAAGAAGATCAAAACTTTATGCAAGATATCTTTTTGAAGATAGCAGATACGCAAGGGAACATATTAATAGGAGGGGATTTCAACCTGAATTTGGATTCAGATATGGACAAAACTGGGGAAAAAATTAACAGAAAGAACAAAGTAACCAAATTTATAATTAAAGCCATGGAAGAAATGCAACTTTTGGATATATGGAGGAAACAACACCCAAAGGAAAAGGAATATTCATATTACTCAGCTAGACATAAAACATACTCAAGAATAGACCTATTTTTGTTATCAGCTCGTATGCAAAATAGAGTAAGAAAAACAGAATATAAACCTAGAATATTATCGGACCATTCATATTGACAATAAAGTTGGAGGACATCCCTCCAAGAATGTAGAGATGGAGATTAAACTCCATGTTACTCAAAAGGCAGGATTTTAGAGAATTCATTGAAAGACAAATTTAAATGTATTTTGAAATAAACACGGAATCAGTGAAAGATAAGTTTATACTATGGGACGCAATGAAAGCGTTCATTAGAGGGCAAATAATAAATTATGTAACCAAGATGAAGAAGGACTATAATCAGGAAACAGAGCAGTTGGAAAGGGAAATAATAAATATAGAAAATGAATCAGCAATGAAGGACGATACAACTAAAAGAAGAGATTTGGCAGATAAAAAAATAAAATATGAAACACTACAAACATATAAGGTGGAGAAGAATATAATGAAGACAAATCAGAAATATTATGAACTAGGTGAAAAAACACACAAGATCCTAGCATGGCAGCTTAAGACAGAACAAGCTAAGAAAATGGTATTGGCATCAAGGAAAAAAGACAAACAAATCACATATAATCCAAAGGAGATCAAGGAAAACTTTAGAGAATTCTATGAACAATTATACCGAACTGAAAACGAAGGGAAAGAAAGGAAAGTAGATGAATTTCTAACTAAAGTTGAACTACCAAAACTACAAATAGAGGAACAAAATAAATTAACAGAGCCATTTGGAATAGTAGAAATACAAGAGATAATAAAAAAATTACCAAATAGTAAGACAGCAGGAGAGGATGGATTCCCAATAGAATTCTATAAAACATTTAAAGATTTATTAATTCTGCCCCTCCTGGAAGTAATCAACCAGATTGATAAAACACAAAGCTAACCAGATTCATGTAAAACAGCAATAATTACAGTAATACTAAAGCAAGGGAAAGATCAACTCGCACCAGCGTCATATAGACCAATATCTTTACGTAACACAGATTATAAGATAATAGCTAAACTATTAGCAAACAGATTAGCGATGTACCGAAAACGGTAAATCTAGACCAAACTGGATTTATCAAAAAAAGACACAACAGACGATATTTGTAAATTTATTAACTTAATTCATGCAGTAGAAGGGAATAAAGCGCCAACAGTAGCAGTTGCTTTAGACGCAGAGAAGGCCTTTGACAGAGTAGAAATGAATTCTTTGTTCAAAGTATTGCAAAAATTCAGTTTACCGGAGAAGTATATTAATTGGATTAAAGCATTATCTAAGGGACCATTGGCGAAAGTGACAGTAAATGGACATGTATCAAAGCAATTTGACTTAAGCAGGTCAACACGGCAGGGATGCCCACTATCACCTTTATTGTTCGCGTTAGCTATAGAACCACTAGCAGAATTGATAAGAACAGAAAATAATATAAAAGGGATAAAAACAAAAGACAAGGAATATAAAATCAGTTTATTTGCGGATGATGTTATAGTATACTTAACAGAACCAGAACTATCAATAAAAGATCAACGTAAATAAAAGTGAAGCAATGCCTATGAATAACGTGGATTTCTCAAAATTTAAGAAGGAATCACCATTTAGATGGCAAATGCAAGCAATAAGATACCTAGGTGTACAAATAAATAAAAATCTCGGCCAACTATATAAACTCAATTATTATCCACTAATGAAAAAATTACAGGACGATTTAGAGCATTGGAAAGCTTTACCACTTACACTAATAGGAAGGATAAACTGTATTAAAATGAACATTTTTCCAAGGATATTATACCTATTTCAGGCATTGCCAATACACCTGACAGAGAAATTCTTCAAGGAGCTAAAGAAAATAATAAGGAAATTTTTATGGAAAGGGGGGAAACCGAGGATAGCACTAGATAAATTAACAGAATGGTATAAACAAGCAGGCTTACAACTGCCCAACTTTTAAAATTATTATAGAGCCGCACAATTAAGGTACCTATCAGATTTTTATCAAACAAGGGAAAAGCCAGATTGGACCAGATTAGAATTAGATAAAATAGGGGAAAAGATACCTGAACACATATCATATAAATGGGATGAAAAATTGATACAACATAGAAGTTCTCCAGTATTGCATCATCTACTCAATATTTGGAAGAAGATTCATGTAGAAAGAAATAAAACAAATTATCAATGACCAAAACTAAGATTGACGCAAAACAAGTTACTCCCTTTTACAATAGATAACTTTTCCTTTAGAGAATGCGAGAAAAAAGGGATTAAAAGAATAGAAAATTGTTTTTCAGGAAATAGATTATTATCCTTTGAACAAATGAAAGATAAATACAATACAACTCAAGATACAGTGCTGGTATATTACTAATTGAGATCCTACTTGAAGGACAAATTAGGAAGCCGTCTGAGTTTACCAGAGGGAAGTAACTTTGAATATGTGATTACAGATACAATGATAATCAAAAGATTTATAACAAATATGTATATTAAACTGCAAGAAAAGGAGAATGAGGAAACAAATGGTAAAACCAAACAAAAATGGGAACAAGATTTAAATATAAAGATCAAAAAGGAAACATGGGAGAACTTATGTTCTGGAACGATGAGAAATACAATAAATACGAGGTTACGCATGATACAATATAACTGGATACACAGACTATACATTACACCTCAAAAGTTAAATAAATGGGACCCAACAATATCTGATAGATGTTTTCGACGTAAAAAAGAAATGGGAACAACAATTCATGCAATCTGGACATGTGAGAAAGTAGAAAAATTTTGGAAAGATCTCAACCAAATATTAAATAAAATTACAGAAAACAATATACCAAAGAATCCAGAGATCTTCCTCCTAAGTAACATAAAACACAAAGAATTTGGAATTGATTTGGAGGATGCACAAAAAAGATTTGTTAAGATAGCTCTAGCCGTAGCAAAACATGTATTATGTCAACCTGGAAATCAGAAGATAATTTGAAAATACAACAATGGTATATAGAAATGAATAAATGTATTCCATTAGAAAAAATAACATATAGTTTAAGAAATAATATTGAAATATTTGAACAAATATGGGAGCCTTACATGAAACACATTAGAGAAAACCTACCGGGTACATTCACTACCTAAATTAACGAAAGGAGAAGGAAATAAAAAGAATTGAATCAGTGGGATTTCTTGTTTATTTTTATTGAATGACAACATTGTTTCACTGGTTTAATGTATCCAAGATTTTGTATTTTAAATGGATGGGAGGAGGGAGGTAGGGAGAGGGAGAAAATGGCACTGTATATATTTGTAAGGGAAAAAATATGTATCATGGTTAAGGTGGTTTATGGTGCGAAAAATAAAAAATTTAAAAAAGAGAGGGGAGGGGGTGGCTGTGAATGGTGAGGGAAGGGGGTGGCTCTGTGAGTGGAGAGGCAAGGGATGGCTGTGAATGGTGAGGGAAGGGGGTGGCTCTGTGATTGGAGAGGCAAGGGGTGGCTGTGAATGGTGAAGGAAGGGGGGTGGCTCTGTGCATGGAGAGGCAAGGGGGTGGCTCTGTGCATGGAGAGGCAAGGGGGTGGCTCTGTGCATGGAGAGGCAAGGGGGTGGCTCTGTGCATGGAGAGGCAAGGGGGTGGCTCAGTGCATGGAGAGGGAAGGGGGTGGCTGTGAATGGAGAGGGAAGGGGGTCGCTGTGAATGGAGAGGGAAGGGGGTGGCTGTGAATGGAGAGGGAAGGGGGTGGCTGTGAATGGAGAGGGAAGGGGGTGGGAAGTCACGTGACGGAGTAGTGGCCGGACGGTGAACTCAAGCCCTCTCCAGAAAAGTTGAAATAAATAAAGGAAAGCACAAAGTCACAAAAATAAATATTAAAGTAAAGTGAATATAAAGGTGGAAAGAAGATGGCGACGAAAAATGAAAAATCGAAACCAACGTTAAGAAGAGAGGAAGAGAAGACAACGGAAGAAGGATAAGGACTTACCTGTTTGAAGAGGCCCGCGGTGGAGAGAGAAACCCGCTCCCTCAGGTCGGTATAAAGTGGACTACAAAAATGGCTCGTTGAGCCGAGTAAAAGTGCGCAACCGCGCATGAGAAAAAACACACCGACGGGAGGGGCGACCAGCTGGGGAGTCGATCTCCACAGCCGGCAATGACAGCTACAGAAGAGCAGCAGCAAGAGGAGAACATAGAAGACAACGAAAACAAGAAAGAAGAGAAGAAAAAGAAAACAAAGAAACAACAGATGGCCAACCCAGAGGAAGAAGAAGAGGAAGAGTACAGTGAAATGGAAGAAGAAGGGAAAGGCAAGACAATGGATATACTTTCTCTTATTAAAGAATACATGGATTCATTTAAAGAATGGCAGCACAAGTATTGAGTGATTTAACAAGAAGAATAAACAGTACAGAAGAGAAAGTGAATAAAATAGATATGACCATATCAGAAATAGGAAAAAGAATGGACAAGGTGGAAGAACGAGAAGCAGCAGTAGAAATGGAGGTTGAGGACTTAAAAAAGAAATTAGAGGAATCTAATAAAAAAGTTAAAAAGACACAAGAGCTGTTAGCTCAGAAAATAGATATAATGGAAAATTATAACAGAAGAAATAATATAAAGATAGTGGGCCTTAAGGAAGATGAAGAAGGCAAGAATATGAGAGAGTTTCTAAAAGATTGGATCCCCAGGATCTTAGGATGTCCAGAACTACAGCAAGAAATGGAAATAGAAAGGGCACATAGAGCATTAGCCTTGAAACCACAACAAAATCCAAGATCCATTTTAGTAAAATTCCTAAGATATACTTCAAGAGAAAAGGTACTGGAGAAAACAATGGAGAAATTAAGAGAGGACAACAAGCCACTGGAGTACAAAGGGCAAAAAATTTTTATTTGTCCAGATTTAAGTTTTGAACTCCCAAAGAAGAGAAAGGAGTTCAATACAGCAAAGGCGATTTTATGGAAGAAAGGGTATAAATTTATACTAAAGCATCCAGCGGTATTGAAAATATTTATTCCAGGACAGCAAAACAGACTATTCTCGGATCCAGAGGAAGCACGAAAATTTGCAGAACAATTACAAAATAGACTGAGAGATGAAGACGTGTAACGAGAGTACAAAAGACTGCGAACTAAAAAGACACATACGTTTTGAACTCCTGAAGAAGAGGAAGGTGTTCAAAACAGCGAAAACGACCTGATGGAAAAAAGGATATAAATTTATGTCAAGCTACCCAGCGGGACTTAAAATAATTATTCCAGGGCAACAAAACAGACTATTCTCGGATCCAGAAGGAAGGAAATTTGCAGAACAACTACAAAACAAGCAGAGAGATGAAGACATGTAATAAGAATAAAAATGACCACGATCTATATGTATGTGTGTAAAGGGGTATATGTATGTGTATATATATAGTGTGCATACATGAATGTATCGGTATTTAGAGGAAAATATATAGAGTATAGACAAGAATTAATAAGGGAGGGAAATGGAATAGAGGGAATAAGGAGGGAATTAAAAGAGTGACCTTTGTTACATATGAAAATTGAAATCTTTTCTGGGGGGTTGGGTGGGGAGGAGTTACGGTCACTGCAAAATCAGCTGACGTTTGCGAGTGAATTCGCAAATCCAAATGGAGAGGGGAGATGTGGTTGTCCGACAAGGGATAAAGGACAACTCAGGAGGGGAAGGGGAGATTGGGGGTAAAGAAGTTTTAAATAGGAGAATAGGGAAAATGATTGATGTTTTAGAAATGTTGTCTTATAAAGTGTTCAAAACAAGAAAGCAGAAATGGATAAGAAGGAAAGGTAATGATGGAGAAACGGAAAGGGAAGATAAACAAAGTATAAACTGGCTACGTTGAACTATATGACTTTAAATATTAATGGAATGCATAACCAAATTAAAATGAAGAAACAGCTAAATTTACTGAAAAAAAGAAAAAATTGATACAGCATTTGTGCAAGAAACACGTTTAACTGAATTGGAGCACAAGAAATTAAAGAGAGATTGGCTAGGACACGTAACAGCAGCGTCGTATAGTTCCAAAGCAAGAGGAGTAGCTATATTAATTAGTAAAAATGTGCCAATTAAAATAGAAGAGGAAATAATAGATCCAGCAGGGAGATATGTAATGATAAAATGTCAGATATATTCAGAGTTTTGGAATCTACTCAATGTATATTCACCTAACGAAGAAGATCAAAACTTTATGCAAGATATCTTTTTGAAGATAGCAGGTACGCAAGGGAACATATTAATAGGAGGGGATTTCAACCTGAATTTGGATTCAGATATGGACAAAACTGGGGAAAAAATTAACAGAAAGAACAAAGTAACCAAATTTATAATTAAAGCCATGGAAGAAATGCAACTTTTGGATATATGGAGGAAACAACACCCAAAGGAAAAGGAATATTCATATTACTCAGCTAGACATAAAACATACTCAAGAATAGACCTATTTTTGTTATCAGCTCGTATGCAAGATAGAGTAAGAAAAACAGAATATAAACCTAGAATATTATCGGACCATTCATATTGACAATAAAGTTAGAGGACATCCCTCCAAGAATGTAGAGATGGAGATTAAACTCCATGTTACTCAAAAGGCAGGATTTTAGAGAATTCATTGAAAGACAAATTAAAATGTATTTTGAAATAAACACGGAATCAGTGAAAGATAAGTTTATACTATGGGACGCAATGAAAGCGTTCATTAGAGGGCAAATAATAAATTATGTAACCAAGATGAAGAAGGACTATAATCAGGAAACAGAGCAGTTGGAAAGGGAAATAATAAATATAGAAAAAGAATTAAGCAATGAAGGAAGATACAACTAAAAGAAGAGATTTGGCAGATAAAAAAAATAAAATATGAAAACACTACAAACATATAAGGTGGAGAAGAATATAATGAAGACAAAACAGAAATATTATGAACTAGGGGAAAAAACACACAAAATCCTAGCATGGCAGCTTAAGACAGAACAAGCTAAGAAAATGGTATTGGCATCAAGGAAAAAAAGACAAACAAATCACATATAATCCAAAGGAGATCAAGGAAAACTTGAGAATTCTATGAACAATTATACCGAACTGAAAACGAAGGGAAAGAAAGGAAAGTAGATGTATTTCCTAACTAAAATTGAACTAACAAAACTACAAATAGAGGAACAAAATAAATTAACAGAGCCATTTGGAATAGTAGAAATACAAGAGATAATAAAAAAATTAGCAAATAATAAGACACCAGGAGAGGATGGATTCCCAATAGAATTTATGAACTTCTACTTTAAAAACATTTAAAGATTATTAATTCTGCCCCTCCTGGAAGTAATCAACCAGATTGATAAAACACAAAGCTAACCAGATTCATGTAAAACAGCAATAATTACAGTAATACTAAAGCAAGGAAAGATCCACTCGCACCAGCGTCATAGAGACCAATATCTTTACGTAACACAGATTATAAGATAATAGCTAAACTATTAGCAAACAGATTAGCGGAGTATGTACCGAAAACGGTAAATCTAGACCAAACTGGATTTATCAAAAAAAGACACACAACAGACGATATTTGTAAATTTATTAACTTAATTCATGCAGTAGAAGGGAATAAAGTGCCAACAGTAGCAGTTGCTTTAGACGCAGAGAAGGCCTTTGACAGAGTAGAAATGAATTCTTTGTTCAAAGTAATGCAAAAATTCAGTTTACCGGAGAAGTATATTAATTGGATTAAAGCATTATCTAAGGGACCATTGGCGAAAGTGACAGTAAATGGACATGTATCAAAGCAATTTGACTTAAGCAGGTCAACACGGCAGGGATGCCCACTATCACCTTTATTGTTCGCGTTAGCTATAGAACCACTAGCAGAATTGATAAGAACAGAAAATAATATAAAAGGGATAAAAACAAAAGACAAGGAATATAAAATCAGTTTATTTGCGGATGATGTTATAGTATACTTAACAGAACCAGAACTATCAATAAAAGATCAACGTAAATAAAAGTGAAGCAATGCCTATGAATAACGTGGATTTCTCAAAATTTAAGAAGGAATCACCATTTTAGATGGCAAATGCAAGCAATAAGATACCTAGGTGTACAAATAAATAAAAATCTCGGCCAACTATATAAACTCAATTATTATCCCACTAATGAAAAAATTACAGGACGATTTAGAGCATTGGAAAGCTTTACCACTTACACTAATAGGAAGGATAAACTGTATTAAAATGAACATTTTTCCAAGGATATTATACCTATTTCAGGCATTGCCAATACACCTGACAGAGAAATTCTTCAAGGAGCTAAAGAAAATAATAAGGAAATTTTTATGGAAAGGGGGGAAACCGAGGATAGCACTAGATAAATTAACAGAATGGTATCAAACACAAGCAGGCTTACAACTGCCCAACTTTTAAAATTATTATAGAGCCGCACAATTAAGGTACCTATCAGATTTTTATCAAACAAGGGAAAAGCCAGATTGGACCAGATTAGAATTAGATAAAATAGGGGAAAAGATACCTGAACACATATCATATAAATGTGGATGAAAAATTGATACAACATAGAAGTTCTCCCAGTATTGCATCATCTACTCAATATTTGGAAGAAGATTCATGTAGAAAGAATAAAACAAATTATCAATGACCAAAACTAAGATTGACGCAAAACAAGTTACTCCCTTTTACAATAGATAACTTTTCCTTTAGAGAATGCGAGAAAAAAGGGATTAAAAGAATAGAAAATTGTTTTTCAGGAAATAGATTATTATCCTTTGAACAAATGAAAGATAAATACAATACAAACTCAAGATACAGTGCTGGTATATTACTAATTGAGATCCTACTTGAAGGACAAATTAGGAAGCCGTCTGAGTTTACCAGAGGGAAGTAACTTTGAATATGTGATTACAGATACAATGATAATCAAAAGATTTATAACAAATATGTATATTAAACTGCAAGAAAAGGAGAATGAGGAAACAAATGGTAAAACCAAACAAAAATGGAACAAGATTTAAATATAAAGATCAAAAAGGAAACATGGGAGAACTTATGTTCTGGAACGATGAGAAATACAATAAATACGAGGTTACGCATGATACAATATAACTGGATACACAGACTATACATTACACCTCAAAAGTTAAATAAATGGGACCCAACAATATCTGATAGATGTTTTCGACGTAAAAAAGAAATGGGAACAACAATTCATGCAATCTGGACATGTGAGAAAGTAGAAAAATTTTGGAAAGATCTCAACCAAATATTAAATAAAATTACAGAAAACAATATACCAAAGAATCCAGAGATCTTCCTCCTAAGTAACATAAAACACAAAGAATTTGGAATTGATTTGGAGGATGCACAAAAAAAGATTTGTTAAGATAGCTCTAGCCGTAGCAAAACATGTATTATGTCAAACCTGGAAATCAGAAGATAATTTGAAAATACAACAATGGTATATAGAAATGAATAAATGTATTCCATTAGAAAAAAATAACATATAGTTTAAGAAATAATATTGAAATATTTGAACAAATATGGGAGCCTTACATGAAACACATTAGAGAAAACCTACCGGGGACATTCACTACCTAAATTAACGAAAGGAGAAGGAAATAAAAAGAATTGAATCAGTGGGATTTCTTGTTTATTTTTATTGAATGACAACATTGTTTCACTGGTTTAATGTATCCAAGATTTTGTACTTTAAATGGATGGGAGGAGGGAGGTAGGGAGAGGGAGAAAATGGCA
>NW_027212206.1:0-28351 GCF_036971445.1 Narcine bancroftii | reverse complement strand
TCCCTCAGTTCTCATCCCTCATGCCCATTCCCCCCTTTTGGTCCCTGTTCCTCCCCTCCCCTCATGACCCCCCACTCCCTTTGTGTATGTTTCCCCTCCCCCCTCCCTCTTCTGGGACACAACTGAATTTGAGATTGGTGCAGGACTGTTTGGTCTGTGTCTGTGTCTGGTGTGTGTGAGGGATGGTTTTTAGTGTGTGAAGTTGGACTCTGCATCCTGTACTTGCTGTGTGTGTGCGTGCAATTGTGTATGCGCGTGAGCGTGTGTACATGCAGCCAGATCTCACTGATCACCCCATGCCGTGTTGCAGTGCTGACTCTACTGTCGTGGTGCATGTACTGGACTGGATACGCAGGCGATGGGGTCGGGCGTCTGTCCATCAAGGTCCTTGGTATGTGTGGGTCAGGCACACGGTCACATCCATGGGTGGGAGGGGTGTGGGAATGGGGGTGGGAGGGGGTTGTGGGGAGTGGGGTTTTCAGACGACACTAAGATTGGAGGGGTTGCGGATGGCAAAGAAGGTTTTCAAAACTTGCAGAGTGGTCTGGACCAGCTGGAAAAATGAGCTAAAAAATGGCTGATGGAATTTAATGTAGACAAGTGCGAGGTGTTGCATTTTGGAAGGAAAAACCAAGAAAGAACATACACAGTAAACGGTCGGGCACTGAGGAGTGCGGTAGAACAGAGGGATTTGGGAACACGGATACAGAATTCCCTGAAAGTGGTGTCATAGATGGACAGGGTTGTAACAACAGCTTTTGGCACATTGACCTTCATAAATCAGAGTATTGAGTCCAGGAGTTGGGATGTTATGGTAACGTTGTATAAGACATTGGTGAAGCCAAATTTGGAGAATTCTGTGCAGTTTTGGTCACCGAACTACAGGAAAGATCTCTACTGGTATGTTGCCCAGAATCAGGAACCGAGTTACAGGGAAAGGTTAAACAGGTTTGGACTTTATTCCCTGGAGCGTAGAAGAATGAGGGGAGATTTGATATATAAAATGAGGGGGGAGGGACAGAGTAAATGTAGGTTGGCTTTTTCCACTGAGGGTGGGTGAGATACAAACCAGAGGACATGGGTTACAGTTTAGGGGGAATCCTCTTCACACAGAGAGGAGTGGGAGTGTGGAACAAGCTGCCAGCTGATGAGTTGAACGTGGGTTCGATCTTTTAAGAATAAAGCAGGAACCAGGATGGGAGGGGCCTGGGAGGCACATGTACTGGAGGCAGGTCGATGGGACTAATGGAATGATGTTTTAGCACAAACTAGAAGGGCCGAATGACTGTTTTTCTGTGCCGTAGTTTTTTCTGGGATGGGGAAGTGTCAGTCGGTCAGGGGTCGGCACCCTCTTCCCCCCCTCCCTCACTCATTCTCCCCCTCTCTCCGCAGCAAAGTCCCTGAACTCCCTTGGCTCCCTCGTATTCCTGCTCCTACTCATCATTCTCGGGAAAGGATTCACCGTCACCAGGTGGGGGCACTGCGCTGGCGGGGGGGGGGGGTCACAGGGGCTGGTAACCTGTGACCTCAACCTCTGAAATGTACGCGAACCTCCCACATCCACCTATAACCCCTACCCAACACCCCTCACCCCCCCCCCCCCCCCCCACGCAGTCCATGGCCACATTGTCTTCACACCGAAACGGGCCCCTTCAGCCCCACACCCTCCTGCCGACCCAGTCCCTTCCCTGAACTCGTCAGGTTTGTATTCACCCCCTCTTCTCTCCTCAGGGGCCGGAATCAGTCGCTCTGGGTCGGTGAAGCTGGTTGTGTATATGACCCTCTACACCATCACACATGCTGGCCTCTTCATCTATGAGGCAGAGGTGAGGCTTCATCTGCTCCCCCCCACCCCGCCACAGGACACGACCAAGGTGAGGTGAAGAGTGCTCCAGACCACAGTCTTGCTGCTGGGAGATTTTGTGGCCTTGACGGAGGATGGAAAATGAGGCTGAGTCAGGCTTGTGAACCAGAGGGACCGTGGGGTTGATCTGTTGAGGGTGCCATGCAGGTTGGCTGGGTAATTCAGAAGGCCAGTGGGGAGCCAGGAACCGAGGTGATGTTGGAGCTCCGGGAAGGAGATGATGACACGGTCAGGAAGGATGTGGATGTTGGTGGTAGGGTTGGGGTATCGGAGATGGCAGCTTTCAGATCTGTCAGCGAGGCCAGAGATGGCGGAGAATGCACTGAGGCAGGTGGGGAGGGTTTAAAATCAGGTCCGGGCTGCACAGGGCATGTTCCCTAACAGCAGGAACCTCTCCCCAGCCAATCACAAATTCAATCAGGGGAATCATTTAAAGACTCGGACATGCACTTCATGGATTTTCTTGATGCTCTCCGTATTGCACAGTCAGTTTGTTTACTTTTCTTTATTTGTTTACATGTCATGTGTTTTTTTCACACTATCAATCAGTGCCAATTCTCTCTGACCCCAGGAAAGAGAAATCTCAGGGCTGTATGTGATGACATTATGTGTTTGACAATAAATCTGAAATCTCCTTATTTCCCTCTCACCCCACTCTCTATCTCTTCCCCTCACCTCCTCCATACCCCCCTTCCCCAGTTCTTTGATCCAGGACAGGTGCTGTACACGTATGAGTCTGCAGTGGGTTACGGACTAATGGTGCTGCAGTGTGTGGCGTATCTGTGGTTCAGTTACGCTGTCTACACAACCCTCAAACGCTGGCCGGAGAAACACACCTTCTACGTCCCCTTCTACGCAGCCTACTCCCTCTGGTGGGTGTTTCCCAATGCGGACCCAGGGGATGATCTCCCCTCTCCCCCACCTTGCCCCTCCTCTCTCCCCCTCCCCAGTCTGGGCTCTCTCATGTTGACCTCTCCCCCTAGGTTCGTGGCGGTCCCCCGTCACGGCGCTGATCGCCAACTTTGGCATCGCCAAGTGGGTCCCGGGAGAAGATCGTCAACGGAATGCAATTGGTTGTCTGCCTGTACGCCCACTCCGTCTTCCTGGTGAGTGGAGGGTCCCAAGTCCCTCTTCCCTTCCTGGATCCTTCCTCACTCCTGCCTCCCCACAGTGACATTCCCCTGTCCCCTTGGGTTGAGGGGTCATGGAACTTCCGCCTCCCACACCAATGCCTTGTATCCATCTGATAGGTCATCACTCGCCCTTCAGCAGCCAATCAGAACTTCCCGTACCACGTGCGCACTTCCCAGATTGGATCGGCACGCGGATTCGTCTACGCCGAGGACAGACACTTGGACCCTGCGGGCATTACGGATATCCACTCCGGACTCTTCACCATCTCCACCACTCACAGCTGCAGCGAGGTGGGGGGGAATAGAGGGGAGAGAAGAGGGAGGCAGAGGGGGTGGGAGGGAGAGAGAGAGGGAGGGAAGGGATGTGTGAACACCTCTCCCCACACTGATCCTTTACGTTTTCAATCACAGATCAGTGGAGCTCTTGCCGAGATGGACTTCCCATGGGAAACCCAGCTTGCCGGTGGCTATTGGCAAACACCGTGATATGTCGGTGGACCCCAGCCCTCTCACCGTCACCCCGGTCACTCACTGTGGAACCCAAGGAGACGGTCTGAATGTCCCAGAGCTGAGTGTGAATCAAGTCAACTGTTTATTAGAGGTGGAGGGAGCTTCCCTCTGTGTCTGACCCCGGGAGTGTGTGATGGGATGAGGAGGGAATGGGTGAGGGGATGGTTCCAACTCTAAATATAGTGTCCCCAGTAAAGCTGGAGGGTGAGAGTCCACTCAGTTTTTACATTTCACATTCCATGCTGGGATTTTTGAGACATGACGGACCATTGGGGTCAAGGGAACACCAATTCCTTGGTTACAGGGGTCAGTGGGTTTTGAAGTGAACTCCCCCCACCTCAGAGTTTTGCCTGATCTGATCCTGTGGAATATCCACAAACTGTAAAAATGTTCAATAAACTCATTTGTTTGTGAAGTTGTCTCTCACCACACACTTCCCTTTCCTGTCACTCTCCCTCCCTTCTCCCCTCCACTTCTCGACCCCACTCTTCTTCCCCTCCCAAATTGCTCCAATCCTTTATGCCCCTCTCTGCTCTGACCTCTCCATCTCTCCCCCCCAAACCCACCCTCGCTGTCCCCCATCTCCACCCTCACTGACCCATCTCATCTTTCCACAAGCTCCCCCTCCTCTCCATCCAATTTGTGCCCCTCTCCCTCGTTGCCTCACTCCCCTCTGGGCAACCTCAGCCATCTCACCCTCTCCCTGCAGCAATACCCCCCATCAATCTCTCCACCTCAACATGTCAGCCAAAATAGCATGGATCTCCTAGAGGCTGCCCCATTCCCTCACACATAAAGACTGCCTGCAAATTGGAGACACAACACCTCATCTTCTGACTGGGCCCCTCCAACCGGACGGCATTAACTTCTGTTAAACTCCAAACTTCTTCCTTAACCCCTCCGCTCTGCCTCCCTCCCCCGGATTCCCTCCACTCTGCCACCCACCCCCAGATCCCTCAGTTGTCTTACTCTCTCCAACAGAGGTGCAAAATTCGTTTTGGGGAGGAGAATCTTCCCCTTCACTGTATCTAAGGTCAGTTTTTAAATAGAGTTTCAACACAGCTTTTCAGAAGAGGGAAATTGCTCTTCGAGGAACTGGAAGTACCAAGTTCTGGAAACAGCCCCCTCTCCCGTCTGCTACACCCACTTATCACCTCGACAAAGACACAGCAATACAAACGCAACACCAAGAAATGGCAACCGTCTTCTCAGATGGGTCCCTTCTGTCTCAGATCCAACCTTCAAGGACGATCCCTTCTCTCCAAGATGAGATGTTGCAGGAATTCACAGCACACCAAGGGCTACAGAGGCCTCCCAAAATTCCTCCAGGATTCGACGCTGCTGAAACTGACCTAATCCCTTGCATTTGTTTTGCACAGTGAGACTAAAAACATGGAGCTAAATAATTATTCATCTGTCTTACCTGTAAAAACGATCAAGTGAATCTCCCTCAACACTGTCCCATCACACACTCCCGGGGTCAGACACAGAGTGGAGCTCCCTCCGCACTGTCCCATCGCACACTTCCGGGGTCAGACACAGAATGAAGCTCCCTCCGCACTGTCCCATCATACACATTCCCAGGATCAGACACAGAGTGAAGCTCCCTCCACACTGTCCCATCACACACTCCCCGGGTCAGACACAGAGCAAAGCTCTCTCTTTTCCCAGGTGAATCCTGCTGAAGCAGTGTCCATTGAGCCTATGCAGAAGTGCCAGGTATAGGTGCATGGTCAGTGAAGCAGACTGAGGTGAACTCATTGCCAGGCCCCACAATGGCCAATAACGCTCCCTCAGAGGCTTTGCTGAGTATTGAAGGCCTCGTTCGCCATGCAGTCCCACAGTGCAAGCCCTACACTCTGCCTGTCACACATGTGTGCACAGCCCATTAGTAATTGAGTGTGCAAGATCCAGCATGTATTTCTCACCTGTGAGTGTGCAAGCTATTCCTCATTTGACACCTGTGCGCATGAAACACAGTAAGTCCCCAGTAAGTGTGTGCAGGAGAGATCACACCATGCCTGAGCATCCAGTCAGGTACACCTACTCACCACTGAGTGTGCAGTCTAACCATCCTGTGCACAGCTAACACGCACATCACCTGGGTGTGCAAGGGACCCACCTTGGACCCGGCGACCTGAGTGCAAGGTGGTGAAATGTAGCCAGTGAGATTGCGTGTGCAAACCGGCCATCTGATTCCCACCATGGCTTGGAACTCAGTTGAGTGACAGGGTCCGTCTGGGGAGGAGGAACCTCAAAACGAGGGGGGAGGGGGAGAGAATCCCCACACTTAGGGGGAGGTGTGCGGGACGGGTTTACTGAGACACACACACACACACACAGTGACCATTGGGTACAGTTTTCGGTGGAGCCATTTCAATCTATAATACAAAGCAACTTTACACATATTGTACAGAACGCATCAGCACGGGTGGAGAGAGAGGGGGGAGAGGAAGAGGCTGAGAGCGTGGTTGGGAAGGAGATGGAGGCACAATTGGGGATAGGGAGATACTAGAAAAGATAGGACTGAAGGAGCGAGAGAAGAATGGGGAGTGATGGAGAGATGGAAGGATAGGGAGGGTGATGGTGGAATGGGGAGGGAAACAGAAAACCCCAGGATGGGGCTGGAACAGAGAGACAGGCCCCAGGGAATCTGTACAGTTCTTCTGCCACAAGATGGTCCAGGTAAGTAGTAACATCCTGGGGCAGGACGGATAGAGTCCTCCCCCACCTTCACTCACCAATGTCACCCCTTCCCTTTCATCCCCATGTTCTTGGCAGGGAGGTTCAAGGACCACCATCTGACTCGGGAGCCCATCTACCCCTCGTCTCTCCTTCCCAGTGTTCGTCTGGGGGCAAGGTCAGGCTCCCCCTCCTCTCTGACCCTTGATGATGCAGTCCCAGAGTGGGGTCATAGCCCTCTCTTCGACCCTCGATGGTGCAGTCCAGGGGCCAGGTCAGGCCTCCCTCTCCCGTTCCCAGTATAAACCACTGGGAGTGAGGAGAAATCCCACCCCCCCTCAATGGTTGGGTCTGGTGTCAAGGGAAAAACTCCCCATCTTGATGGTTCAGTCTGGGGCGAGGGGAAGGTGCCCCCTCCTCCCCGATTGTTGGGTCCAGGTGGGGGAAGGAGATCCATGGTCCCCGATGAGTCTCTGTGGCATGGGGAAAGCCTGGAAAGGGGCCTGGGGGTGACAATAGGGGGTGGGGCCCCCGACATGACCCCCTCTCCCCCTTCCCACTGCGAGTACTTAACTATTTATATATTTATATATATGTTCAGGTATAAAAACGGAGTGGGGATGGAGGGAGGGGGGTGGAGGGAGGGGAGGGGGTAGGAGATGGGGTGGTGAGGGGGCTTGGGCAGTCAGCTGCCCCCACCACCCACAGAACCCTCGGTGCCCGATTCCTCGCCTTCCTCTGGACGGCCCAGCGCCTCACCAGGGAGCTGAGCAGGGGGCGACGGCGGAGGGAGAGGTGAGCACAGGGGTTGTTCACTGGGCGTAGCCGTCTGCATGATCTTCTGCCGCACCTCGCGGATCTTCAACTGCAAGCACACCTTGGTGGGGAAGATATCTGCATAACGGGACTGGAAGGCAGCTGTGGCCTGAGCTGTGGGGTGTTGAGGGAGAGAGAAGGGGGGGTGGAGGGGAGAGAGAGGGGAGGTGGGTGGAGAGGGAAGGTGGTGGGGGAGAGAGGGGAAATGGGTGGAGAGGGAATGTGGTGGGGGAGAGAGGGGAGGGGATATTAGTGTCAGGTTTAAACAAACCCCAACATCACTGCATTGTGTTTTCACATAACACTGTCCACACTGTATATGAGGTCCTGTGTTTTAGTGTTCGCTGTACCCCCATTCACAGCTCCCTCCCTCCCACTGGCAAGCACCCCCTTCACTCACTGACCATTTGCGGTTGGAGGGAGAGGAATCAAACTGACCAGTCTACTGGAACCCCTCCCCTCTCCCCCTCCCACTAACCCCCTCGCCACCAGCTTGTCCTCATTTTGCCCCCTCATCTGTCCCCCCTCCCCTCCCCGTACCTGAGGGGAAGAAGCCGTGCTCCTGGAAGAGCTGCATGACGAGGGCTCGCCGCTGATCCAACGTCCGCCTTAGTGACGAGTAGGGCACCTTGTCCGTCAGCTCCGTCATCATCTCGTCCCCGTCTGACCCTTGACTTGCTGAGGGGTAGGGGTCAGCGGTCAGCTGGCTCCTGGCCACAGTCTCTACCCCTAACCCACACAACAGGCTGATCACCCCAACCCTCCCCACCACAACACTCATGGACAATGGAGGAACAGAGAGACATCAACACAGACTCAAACGCATACACTGACGCAAACTCTCACACTCCAAACGGACACGTGCAGTCCCAAACACACTCTCTAAGTCCCATGACCCTGACAATGCCCTGACCTTTCTTCCCCCTTGACCATGATGCTGCACCGACTCTTCACCCCGTGACCATGTCAACCTTTACAATGCTCTAACCCATGACCCCGACCTGACCCCTCCCATGACCATGCGTACCGGGTTTGTCGAAGGTGAAGATGTCTCCCTCGCGGTTGGCACTCTTGGGCGTGTTGGGCTCCGAACTGCAGCTGGAGCGACGTCGAATTTTCCTCTTGGGGGAGATTGGGTCCTCGGTCGAGGAGTCCAAGTCTGCAGGGAAAAGCACAGTGCAAGGGGGATGAGGGGAGGGGGAAGAGAGAGAGAGAGAGAGAGAGAGAGGGGAGAGAGAGAGAGAGAGAGAGGGGGGGGGGAGAGCAAGGGGGAGGGGGGGTACAGGATGGGGAACTGTTTACCTGTGGAGTTCTTGCGTTTCTTCCTGTAGCTGCTGAGGATGGTCCGTGGAGAGGTGGTCAGCGCCTGCAGTGTGGGGGATGGCAGCACCTCCTCTGGACGGAACTCAGGCAGCTCCGCAAAACGCTCCTCAAAATCCACCTCAGACAGAACCCTGCAGGGAGAGGAAAAGGAGAGTCTGAACACTGTTGTGTGGGGGTGAGGAGGGGGGAGGGAGGAAGGAAAGAGTTTTAACCCTTCGGTGGAGGATTGTGAGAGAGTCTGAACCCTGAAGAGATAGCACATGATAAAGGGACTGGCCCTTCACCCTGTAACCCCTCCCTGACCCTCCACCCAATGTCCCACCTTGCCCCTTCACTCCGTAACCCCACCCTGACCCCCCACCCTGTGACCCCATCCTGACCCCCCCCACCCCATGACCCCACTATTCACTCACTTGTCGACTGAGTCGAACGTTTTCTTTAAAGGAGGCGGCCTCACTTTCACCTTTTTGGGTGGGTCCTTCTTCTCTGGGGTGTCTGCAGTGCTGCCCGATGCTTTGGCAGGGTCCCCAGCAGGCAGTGGGGCCTGCGAGGTGCTAGGCGCCTCTGACCATCCATCTGGGAGTGGCCCACGCCAGTCAGCGGCTGCCGGGGACTTCACCTACCGGACAAAGGAACAACATGCTGTCACCATGTTCCAGCAACACTGGAACTAACAAGGGACAGACACGCCATCAATGTGGGAACAATATGGGACAGACATGCCGTAAACATGGGAACACAGGACAGACACACCATAATGTGGGAAAAATACAGAACTGAGACACTGTCAACATGGGACTGACACCCTGTCAACATGTGAACGTGGGATATACATCCTGACAACATGGGAATAACATGGAATTGGCATGCTGTCACCATGAGAACACAGGACTGACACAATGCAGGAATGATACTGGATTGACCCACTGTCAGCAAGGGAACTCCTCCTCTGCTCCCCCCACTCTGGCAACCACTCCGTCCCCACCCTCTAGGCCCCCCTCACTCCCCTCTCTCACCCACAACCTTCCCCTCTCCCACCCCTCACCTTCCCCATCCAAAACCATCTCTTCCCACCCTGTCCTTTCCCTTCCCACACTGAACCCTCAACTCTCCATCCTTAACATCCCCACACCTCTCCCACACAGAACTCACAATGCTATACACTCCAGAATGTTAGCCGAATGTAATAATATTCATTAATCTATGGATATTAAAATGTGATTAATGATTCTTTATAAATCCTGTTTGGTCTCTCCCCCCCCCACCCCACTCTCTGCCCTCTCTCTTTCTCTCCCCTTCTCCCCCCCTCTTTCCCCCACTTTCTTCCCCCCTCTCTCCCCCTCCACTTCTCTCTCCCTCTCTTTCTCTATCTCTCCCCCTCTTTCTCCCACACTCTCTCTCTCCCCCTCTTTCTCTATCTCTCCCCCTCTCTCTCTCTCCCATTTCTCTCACACTCTCCCCCCTCCCAGCGTGTACCCCCTTACCCCGGGCTCCCTCTTCACCACCACCTCAGTATTGGTGGAAGTGCTGACGTAGGTTTCTCCGCCCTTGGACGCGCTCTCCGTTCCGGCTTCACTGGGACCCTTCTCGTCCACCATCTCTCCAGCCTGTGGGCAGGTCTCGCTGGGGTGTTGGATGGGCCTGCAGGGAACTGCTGTCCCGTCCTCTGCTCCGGAGCCCCTGTCATGAGTGGGGGCCCGATCCCCCAACTCACCCTCCTCCAGAAACCCCTCCTCCTTTTCCATGGCCGTCGCACCAGCACTTGGCTGCTTGCCAGCTCCCCTCGCAGAGGGGGCCGAGGTCACAGAGGCCAGGTGTGTAGTCCTCAGAGCGAAGGGGAGGTTCCCTGTGGAGGGGGGAGAATGGAAGGGAAGGGGGTTAGTCCAGGAATATCAGGATGGAAGGGAGAGAGGGGAAAAGGATGAGGGGTTAGTCTCGGAATGCTGAGGCGGTGGTGGGGGGGGGGGGAAGGGCTGGGGGAGAGTCCAGGAATGCCAGAGGAGATGGGAATTTGTCTGGGAATCTCATAGGGAGTGGGGGTTGGTCTCGGAATCCTGGAGGGGGGTGGGGAAGGGATAAAGATTAATCTGGTAATCCAGGAGGGAGTGAGGGGGTTGGTCTTGGCATCCCAGAGATGGGGGAGTGGGTTATTCTGGGAATTCTGGAGATTGGGGAGTAGGAGCTGATGGTAGTGAGTCTGGGGAATATCAGAACGAACAGAAAGGGGTGAGGGGAAAGGAAGGAAGATGGAAGGAGAAAGCATAGGCAGGAGGCTTGGAGAAGGAGGAGAAAGGAGGTGTCAGGAGAGCGGAATGTGGAATGAGGACAAATGGGGATGGAGTATGATAGGAAGGGAGAGGGAGGAGTGGGGAGGGAAGAGGAGAGGGAGGGGGAGAGGAGAGGGAGGGGAAGAGGAGTGAGAGGGGTTGGGGGACAGTGGGGTGAAACCCCCTTACCTTGTGAAGTTGCAGTAACTCCAGTGTGGAGTGATCCAGTGGTGCACACTCCATGGGAGGTTGTTTGAGGTGAGGCGGCCTGCTGTGACCCCAGTGTGAGTTGCAGTGACCCTGGCGCAACCTGCTGTGATCCCGACGCGACCAGCAGAGACCCTGGCGCAACCTGCTGTGACCCCGGCGCGACCGGCTGTGACCCTGGCAAGGACGAGGTCACCGGGTCAGGCCCTGCCGCCTTGGGCAGGATGGCTGTTGGCATGGAACACGATGAGGTGGAAGCCATGATGGAGACCTGAGTTGTGGCAGCCAGCGTCTTTCCCGAGGGTGGAGCCGACAACTGGGGCGAGGCAACTGGTCCACTGGTCAAGACTGGAGACTGCCCTGCGGGGTGGGGGGCAAGAGAAGGTGGTGTAGAGAGAGAGAGAGAGAGAGGAGAGAGAGGAGACAGAGAGAGAGAGAGAGAGAAGAGGAGGGGGAGAGAGAGAAAGGGAGGGGGAGAGAGAGAAAGGGAGGGGGAGAGTGTGAGAGAAATGGGGGAGAGGGGGAGAGATAGAGAAAGAGAGGGGGGAGAGAGAAGGGGAGGGGAGAGAGAGTGTGGGAGAAAGAGAGGGAGAGAGGGGGAAGAAAGAGGGGGAAGAGAGGGGGGAGAGGGGAAGTGGGAAAGAGAAGGGGAGAGAAAGAGAGGGCAGAGAGTTGGGTGGGGGAAGAGACCAAACAGGATTTATAAAGAATCGTTAATCACATTTTAATATGCGGGGAGTCAAGTGATGGAGTAGTGGCCGGTCAGGGAACTCCAGCCCTTTCCGGAAAAGTTTAAAAAAAACACACAAAACACAAAGGCACAAACATAAAAATTAAAACAAAGTGAAAGTAAAGGTGGGAAGAAAATGCCAGCGAAGAAAGTCGAAAGCAACGGGAAGAAGAGAAGAAGAAAGAATGTCGGAAGAAGAAGGTGAAGGCCTTACCTGTCCGAGGAGGCCCGCTGCGGAGAGGGAAGCCCGCTCCCTAAGGTCAGTTGAAGTCCCGAGCTCGGGTCTACAAAAATGGCTCACGGAGCCAAGTAAAAGTGCGCCACCGCGCATTAAAAAAAAAACACTGACGGGACGGGGGACCAGCTGAGGAGTCGATCTCCACAGCTGAGAATGATAGCTGCAACACAGGAAGAGAACATAGAAAATAAAGAGTACAATAAAAAAGAAAGTATAAAGAAAAGAAGGAAACAACAGATGACCAACCCAGAGGAAGAAGAAGAAGAACATAGAGAAATGGAACAAGAAGGGAAAGGCAAGACAATGGATATTTTTTTTTAAAGAATATATGGAATCAGTAAAAGAATGGCAATTACAAGAATTTAGTGAAATAAAAAGAAGAATTAAAAGTGCAGAAGAAAAAATGAATAGATTAGAGATGGTCATGTAAGATATAGGAAAAAGAGTGGACAAGGTGGAAGAACAAGAAACAGCCATAGAAATGGAAGTAGAGGACTTAAAAAAGAAATTAGAAGAATCTAATAAAAAAGTTAAAGAGACACAAGAGCTGTTAGCTCAGAAGATAGATATAATGGAAAATTATAATAGAAGAAATAATATAAAATAGTGGGCCTTAAGGAAGATGAAGAAGGCAAGAATATGAGAGAATTTATAAAAGATTGGATCCCCAGGGTCCTAGGAAGACCAGAATTACAGGAAGAAATGGAAATAGAAAGAAAGGGCACATAGAACATTAGCCCCGAAACCACAGCCACAACAAAAACCAAGATCCATTTTAGTAAAATTCTTAAGATATGCAACAAGAGAAAATATATTGGAGAAAGCAATGAAGAAAATAAGAGAAAACAAAAAGCCACTGGAATACAAAGGTCAAAAAATTTTTTTCTATCCAGACATAAGTTTTGAACTCGTGAAGAAGAGAACGGAGACATGTAACGAGAGTAAAAATGACCACGAACTATATGTATGTGTGTATTTGGATATATATACGTGTGTACATGAGTGTATCCGTATTTAAAGGAAAATATATAGATTATAGTTAAGAATTAATAAGGGAATGAAAGGGAAGAGAGGAAGTAAGGAGGGAATTAAGAGAGTGACCTTTGTTATATATGAAAATTGAAATCTTTTATGGGGGGGGCTGGGTGGGGAGGAGTTACGGTCACTGCAAAATCAGTTGATGCTTGCGAGTGAATTCACAAATCCAAATAGAGAGGGGAGATGTGGTTGCCTGACAAGGGATAAAGGGCAACTCAGGAAGGGGAGGGGATAGTGGGGTTAAAGAAATTTTAGATAGAATAAGGGAAATGTTTGATGTTTTAGAAATGTTGTCTTATAAAGTGTTCAAAACAAGAAAGCAGAAATGGATAAGAAGGAAAGGTGATGATGAGGGAACGGAAAGGGAAGATAAACAAAGTATGAAATGGCTACGTTGAACTATATGACTCTAAATATTAACGGAATACATAACCAAATCAAAAGGAAGAAACTGCTAAATTTACTGAAAAAAGAAAAAATTGATATAGCATTCGTGCAAGAAACATATTCAACTGAAATGGAGCACAAGAAATTAAAGAGAGATTGGGTAGGACATGTAACAGCAGCGTCATATAATTCAAAAGCTAGAGGAGTAGCTATATTAATCAGTAAAAATGTACCAATTAAAATAGAAGAGGAAATAATAGATCCAGCAGGGAGATATGTAATGATAAAATGTCAGATATATTCGGAGTTTTGGAATTTACTCAATATATATTCACCTAACGAAGAAGATCAAAAATTTATGCAAGATATTTTTTTGAAGATAGCAGACACGCAAGGGAACATACTAATAGGAGGGGATTTCAACCTTAATTTGGATTCAAACATCGATAAAACTGGGGAAAAAATTAACAGAAAGAACAAAGTAACTAAATTTATAATTAAATCGATGCAAGAAATGCAACTTTTGGATATATGGAGAAACAACACCCAAAGGAAAAAGAATTATTCGGGTAGACATAAAACATACTCAAGAATAGACCTATTCCTGTTATCAGCTCGCATGCAAGACAGAGTAATAAAAACAGAATATAAAGCTAGAATATTATCGGACCACTCACCCTTAATATTGACAATAAAGTTAGAGGACATCCCTCCAAGAATGTAGAGATGGAGATTAAATTCCATGTTACTTAAAAGGCAGGATTTTAGAGAATTCATTGAAAGACAAATTAAAATGTACTTTGAAATAAATACGGAATCAGTGAAAGATAAGTTTATACTATGGGACGCAATGAAAGCGTTCATCAGAGGGCAAATAATAAGTTATGTAACCAAGATGAAGAAGGACTACAATCAGGAAACAGAGCAGTTGGAAAGGGAAATACTAAATATAGAAAAAGAATTAGCAAAGAAGGAAGACACAATAACTGGATACACAGGCTATACATTACACCTCAAAAGTTAAATAAATGGGACCCAACAGTATCTGACAGATGTTTTCGTTGTAAAAAAGAAATGGGAACAATTCATGCAACTGGACATGTGAGAAAGTAGAAAAAGTTTGGGAAGATCTAAACCAGATATTAAATAAAATTACAGAAAACAATATACCAAAAAATCCAGAGATCTTCCTCCTAAGTAACATAAAAAACAAAGAATTTGGAATTGATTTGGATGGTGCACAAAAAAGATTTGTTAAGATAGCTCTAGCCGTAGCAAAAAAATGTATTATGTCAACCTGGAAATTGGAAGATAATTTGAAAATACAACAATGGTATATAGAAATGAATAAATGTATTCGATTAGAAAAACTAACATATAGTTTAAGAAATAATATTGAAATATTTGAACAAATATGGGAGCCTTACATGAAACACAATAGAGAAAACCTACCGGGGACATTCACTACCTAAATTAACGAAAGGAGAAGGAAATGAAAAGAATTGACTCAGTGGAATTTCTTGTTTATTTTTATTGAGTGACAACATTGTTTGACGGGTTTAATGTATCTTAGATTTTGTACTTTAAATGAATGGGGGGGGAGGTAGGGAGGGTGGGATGGGAGGAGGGAGGGGGAGAAAATGACACTATATATTTGAAAAGGAAAATGTATGTATCATGGTCAATGTGGTTTATGGTGTGAAAAATAAAAATTTTTTTAAAAAAAGGAAGACACAACTAAAAGAAGAGAATTAGCAGATAAAAAATAAAATCTGAAACACTACAAACATATAAGGTGGAGAAGAACATAATGAAGACAAAACAGAAATATTATGAACTAGGAGAAAAAACGCACAAAATTCTAGCATGGCAGCTTAAGACAGAACAAACTAAGAGAATGGTATTGGCATCAAGGAAAAAAGACAAACAAATCACATATAATCCAATGGAGATTAATGAAAACTTTAGAGAATTCTACGAACAATTATACCAAACTGAAAACGAAGGGAAAGAAGACAAAATAGATGAATTTTTAACTAAAATTGAACTACCAAAATTACAAATAGAAGAACAAAATAAATTAACAGAACCATTTGAAATAGTAGAAATACAAGAGATAATAAAAAAAAACTACCAAATAATAAAACACCAGGAGAGGATGGATTCCCAATAGAATTCTATAAAACATTTAAAGATTTATTAATTCCTCCCCTCCTGGAAGTAATCAACCAGACTGATAAAACACAAAGCTTACCAGATTCATGCAAAACAGCAATAATTACAGTAATACCAAAGACAGGGAAAGATCCACTTGCACCAGCGTCATATAGACCAATATCTTTACTTAACACAGATTATAAGATAATAGCTAAACTATTAGCAAACAGATTAGCCGACTATGTACCAAAAATAGTAAATCTAGACCAAACTGGATTTATTAAAAAAAGACGAACAGACAATATTTATAAATTTATTAACTTAATTCATGCAGTAGAAGGGAATAAAGCTCCAACAGTAGCAGTTGCTTTAGACGCAGAGAAGGCCTTTGACAGAGTAGAATGGAATTATTTATTCAAAGTATTACAAAAATTCAGTTTACCAGAGAAGTATATTAATTGGATTAAAGCATTTTATAAGGGGCCATTGGCGAAAGTGACAGTAAATGGATATATATCAAAGCAATTTAACTTAAGCAGATCAACAAGGCAGGGATGCCCACCATCACCCTTATTGTTCGCGTTAGCTATAGAACCACTAGCAGAATTGATAAGAACAGAAAATAATATAAAAGGAATAAAAATAAAAGACAAGGAATATAAAATCAGTTTATTTGCAGATGACGTTATAGTATACTTAACAGAACCAGAAAAATCAATAAAAGAATTACATAGGAAATTGAAGGAATATGGAGAAGTGTCGGGGTACAAGATCAATGCAAATAAAAGTGGAGCAATGCCAATGAATAATGTGGATTTCTCAAAATTTAAGAAAGAATCACCATTCAGATGGCAAATGCAAGCAATACGATACCTAGGTATACAAATAAATAAAAACCTCTGCCATCTATATAAACTCAATTATTATCCACTAATGAAAAAATTACAGAACGACTTAGAGCATTGGAAAGACTTACCACTAACACTAATAGGAAGGATAAACTGTATTAAAATGAACATTTTCCCAAGGATACAATACCTATTTCAGGCATTGCCAATACACTTGACGGAGAAATTCTTCAAGGAGTTAAAGAAAATAATAAGGAAATTTTATGGAAAGGGGGGAAACCGAGGATAGCACTAGATAAATTAACAGAATGGTATAAACAAGGAGGCTTACAACTGCCAAACTTTAAAATTATTATAGAGCCACACAATTAAGATACCTATCAGATTTTTATCAAACAAAGGAAAAGCCAGATTGGACTAGATTAGAACTAGATAAAATAGGGGAGAAGATATCTGAACATATATTATAAATGGGATGAAAAATTGGTACAACGCAGGAATTCTCCAGTATTACATCATCTGCTCAATATTTGGAAGAAGATTCATGTAGAAAGGAATAAAACAAATTACCAAATTACCAAAACTAATACTGACGCAAAATCAGCTAATCCCTTTTACAATAGATAACCTTTCCTTTAGAGAATGGGAGAAAAAAGGGATCAAAAGAATAGAAAATTGCTTTTCAGGAAATAAATTACTATCCTTTGAACAAATGTAGGATAAATATAATATAACTCAAGATACAGTGTTGGCATACTACCAACTGAAATCCTACTTAAAGGACAAATTGGGAAGCAGTCTGAGGTTACCAGAGGGAAGTAATTTTGAATATGTGATTACAGACACAATGATAATCAAAAAATTTATAATAAATATGTATATTAAACTGCAAGAAAAGGAGAATGAGGAAACAAATGGTAAAACTAAACAAAAATGGGAACAAGATTTAAACATAAAGATAAAGAAGGAAACATGGTAGAAGTTATGCTCTGGAACTATGAGAAATACAATAAACACGAGGTTACGTATGATACAATATAACTGGATACACAGGCTATACATTACACCTCAAAAGTTAAATAAATGGGACCCAACAGTATCTGACAGATGTTTTCGTTGTAAAAAGGAAATGGGAACAACAATTCATGCAATCTGGACATGTGAGAAAGTGAAAAAATTTTGGGAAGATCTAAACCAGATATTAAATAAAATCACAGAAAGCAATATACCAAAAAACCCAGAGATCTTCCTCCTAAGTAACATAAAAACAAAGAATTTGGACCTGATTTGGATGGTGCACAAAAAAGATTTGTTAGGATAGCCCTAGCTATAGCAAAAAAATGTATTATGTCAGCCTGGAAATTAGAAGATAACTTGAGAATACAACAATGGTATATAGAAATGAATAAATGTATTCATTTGAAAAAATAACCTATAATTTAAGAAATAATATTACAATATTTGAACAAATATGGGAGCCATACATGAAACACAATAGAGAAAACCTACCGGGGACATCTACCACCTAAAATGACAGAAGGAGAAGGAAATGAAAAGAATTGACTCAGTGGAATTTCTTGTTTAGTTTTATTGAGTGACAACATTGTTTGACGGGTTTAATGTATCTTAGATTCTGTACTTTAAATGAATGGGAGGGGAGGTAGGGAGGGTGGGATGGGAAGGGGGGGGGAGAAAACGACACTGTATATATTTGAAAAGAAAAATGTATGTATCTTGATCAATGTGGTTTATAGTGTGAAAATTTTTTTTAAATTTTTAAAAATCACATTTTAATATCCATAGGTTAATGAATATTATTACATTCGGCTAACATTTTGGAGTGTATAGTATTGTTAGATGCAGAGAAGGCTTTTGACAGAGTGAAATGGAAATAGCTGTTTGAAATTTTGGAAAGATTTAATTTCAGTCCTGGTTTTACTTTCATGGATTAATTTGATCCATCATGTTCCTGTTGCTGCAGTAATTAACTATTAATCAAAAATCCTCTTTTTTCCAATCTGCTTTGAGGAACTAAACGGGATTGTCCAACAAGTCCTTTATTATTTAACCTGGCCTTGGAATCTTTAGCGAAAGCACTCCAGTGATATTCAGGGTATTATTAACAGAGGAGATGTAATTCATATGGTGATCTTTTACCGTATATTTCGGGTCCTGAGAAATCTATTCCCTTAATGCTGTCTTTGCTTTCCCAATCCAGTATTTTTTCAGGATATTAATTCAATCTCTACAAAAGTGAACTATTTCCAATAAATATGCATGTACCTATCGACTAGCTAAAGAACACTTTACATATATGGGGTCAAGATCACTAAAAAAATTTAAAGATTTATACAAATTTAATTTTCTCCCTTTGATTGAGCATGTGAAAGAAACACTTTCTAGATGGTCTCCACTGGCCATAACTTTAATAGGTGAGAATTTTACCCAGATTTTTGTATATATTTCAAGCAGATCCAGTTTTTATTCCCAAATCACTGTTTTGACAATATTGACTAAAATTTCCTGTTATATATGGAATAATGAGAATTAAAGGAAGGTGGTGGTATGTCTTTATCTAATCTTAGATTTTATTATTAGGCAGTTAATATCGATATTGTAGTGGCCCACGCACAGAGACGTGGACCGGCCCACAAAATGGCTGACAAACGCGGTGACTGCATGGACCTGGGGGGGGGGGGGTGTGACATTGGCCGTCGTCCCAGGTGACCTCCCGCACAGCGGGAAGATGGGGAACTATGGCGGGAATGCAGGCCAGCACTCTGATGACGCGGGGGGCCCTGATGTCAGCGCTTTGAGCCACGTAAGTGCGATGGCCAGAGCTATAAACCAGTCTTGATTCCAAGGCTTTGGTGTGTGTGTTGTTCTCCTCCACGCTCGCGTAGGGTCAATGCTACACTGGTGACCCCGACAGGTCCAACCGGCAGTTGGACCTGAAGATGATGGATCAAGTAGATCCAGCAACAATCCACATGGTCTGACTCAGGTTCCCAACGTTTTGGGTGTCAAAGCCACACGTGTGGTTTGAGCAGGCCAAGGCCCAGTTCCAGATCTGGCATCGTCTCCAACCACACCCGCATCATGAGCACACTCGATCAAAACAGAACGGCAAGTGTTGTAGATTTCCTGAGCAAGGCAAATATGCAGCCCTCAAAAGAGCTGTCAAACTGCACTTTCGGGCTCTCCCAGCACGAGCACGCTGCCCGATCGCTACATATGGACGGATTGGGGAACAGGCTGGCTAATATCATCCTCCTGGTACACACCAGACCACAGGCACCTACTGCTCTAGCATGGGTTAGGGGGGGATGCTGGAACAGCTCATCGAGGTCCAGTGGCAATGCCTGGCCTCTTTCAGCAGGCACCTCTGCCCTCTTTGCCCCCCTCCTGCCCGAGCTCAAAAACAGCCCTCTCCACCAAGAGGTATTGGCGCTGTACCTGGCGGTAAGACATTTCCTTTACTTTTTGGAAGGTCAGAAGTTCAAGGTCTTCACCAATCACAAGTCATTGGCTTTTGCCTTCCATAAGGTATCGGACCTGTGGTCAGCCTGACAACAGAGACACATTTGTCCATTTACCATGGACATATAACACATCGCAGGGAAAAGCAACGCAGTAGCCAACAAAGCAGAGTCAGTGCACACCCTGCCCCAGGGGGTTGACTATGAGACCCTCGCCAAAGCGCAGCAGCAGGACCCTGAGATCCTCATGTATAGAACGGTAGTTTCCAGTCAGGGTGGAAGATGTCCCCATCGCACCAGGTAACCTGACAGCGCTGTGCAACGTCTCTACTAGTAGCCCCTGCCCCATCATTCCGGCTGCATAGAGGCGCCAGGTTTTCAACGCCATCCACAATTTGGCACATCCCGCAATCCGAGCCATGGTCAAGATGATGACTAAGAGGTTTGTCTGGTATGGCCTCCATAAGCAGGTCAAGCAGTGGGCCAAAACCTGCATGAACTGCCAGTCCTCCAAGATTCACACGAGGGTGGCCACAGACTCCTGAACCAGCGTGGCACAGGTACACCCACGTACATATTGACATTGTGGGGCCGTTACCAGTTATCCGTGGAGCGAGATACCTCTTGACCATGGTTGACTTCTCCACTAGGTGGCCTGAGACGGTCCCACTGTCTGATGCCACCACAGAAACCTGCACCAGGGCACTTATCGACACATTGGTGCCCAGATTCGGGGACCCAGAGCACCTTATTTCCACCACACCACGGCGCATCACCCTCAGGCCAATGGGTGGTGGAGCAGTTTCACAGGCACCTCAAGGCAGCCTTGATGGCACAGCTCAAGGATCCCAACTGGGTGGACAAACTGCCTTGTGTCCTACTGGGGATTCGTACCGCACCGGAGGACTTCAATGCCTCAGTGGCGGAGATGGTACGGCACATCCTTGATCATTCCGGGGAGTTCCTGGCCCCTGATAAACGCCTGGAAGATCCCGCGGCAATGCTCAAGAACTTGCGGTGAAAATTGCGGTCTCTGATCCTGCGGCAGCCCCCACCCTACAATGACCCTATGAGGGGCCCTACAGCGTCATCAGGGACAACGACTTCACCTTCGTCCTCGACATTGGTAGCAAGGACGAGACTTTTACGAGTCTGTGGCCACCCTCGTGTGAATCTGCACTTTGGAGGACTGCCTGAAACCAACATTTCTGGACTCTAACCAGCCAGTCTCCACTTGTCCCCTGCAAACCGCCCAACTCAATGGTCAATGGCCCAATTGCTGATTCTGGGGTGGAGTCATGTAGCGGCCCAAGCACGGAGACACAGACCAGCCCACAAAACGGCCAACAAATGCGGTGACCTGGGGCTGTCGTCCCAGCCGTGAAGATGGGAAACTATGGCGGGAACGCCTGCCAATTCCAGGCTGGCATTCCGATGACGCGGGGCCCTGACGCCACCACCTGGGGCGATACAAGTGCAAGGGCACTTGCAAGAGCAAAACAGTCTCGATTCCAAGGCTTTGGTGTGCGTTTTGTTCTTTTCCACGCTTGTGTAGCGCGAACACTACAATACATTATTTTCTGGATATATTATCCTGATAAATCTGAACGACCTCATTGGACAGATTTGGAACTGAAATCTGTAGAGAGGTGTTCATTCACTTCTGTTTACACTTTCTAAGGTTAGTCGACATTCCTTTTACCCAATATTTAAACATACATTACAGATTTGGTTTCAATTTCACCAGTATTTTGATTGGACAAATTTTAGTTTATCCATTTTCTAAACTATTTCTTCTCATCATCCAGAATAGATCAAACCTTTTCTATTTGGAAAAGCAAAGGAATTGTCCATTTTTCTGATCTGTTTGTAGATGGATGTTTAATGTCTTTTGATACAATATCTAACAAATATAATGTACCCTTCACATTTTTCAGTTACTGTTTTTTAATCAGATATTACCCAACTTTCCTCTATCATATATCAGCCTGATTTGTTTGATCCTCTTTTTCATTTGAACCCTTCCCAGAAGGGACAAAATTGCCATCGATCTCCAATGATAAAAAACTAGAGGAGTTTGGGAATTAGAACTTCGGTCACTTCTCCCAGAGGAACTTTGGGAAAAGATTGTTTTGTATGGTTAATACTTCCTCATTATGTGCCAACGTGCATTGATTCAGTTTAAAGTGGCCCATTGGGTTCATAGGTCAAAAGATAAATTGGCCCATATCTTTCCTGATGTTAGTCTGATGTGTGACAGATGGAAATCACAAGTGGCTACACGAATGGACACGTTTTGGTCTTGCTCTGTATTTTGAAGACTTTGTCCATTCTACTGGGTATTAGACTGCAACCTAATCCACTTGGGAATTCTAGTTCCAGAGCTGAGTGGAGTTTCCTCCTCTGCAGATTGGAATGTCGCCTTCACTGCACTGTTGACCAGAAGAGCCGATCTATTTAAATGGAAAGATCCTAATTCACCAACTTTGATGCAAGGGCTCTCTCAAGTTATGTCATGTTTAAGTTGATAACTCCATTTTGAAGAGACTTGGCATCCTTTTATAAACTGTTTCTGCATGAGTTCATTTGTATTTTGACTTTATCTTCTAGTCTGCTCTGGATTTCTGTTGATTTTTATGGGCAAGAATTAGGTAACTATAGTTTGTACAGATCTGTTGCAGTGAACTCTTGGTTTAGGCTGCCCAGCCTTTTTATTTGGTAGGTTGGATGGGTTTTCAACAATTTGTTTTCCTCATTTTTGAGTATTCCAAATTGAGGAGACAAGGGACAATATTATACTCTATGCTCTCATGTATTAAGTATTTCATTTTAGTGATGTTTCTGTTTTTACGTTCGATTCTGGATTCTATTCTCCTCATGTATTGTTTACTACGTTAATAAGAAGATGGAAAGAGAAAAAAAGATCTTGGCCCTTGCACCCTGACCCCTGCTGGCCCCCAACATTTTCCCCCAAACCTACCTGTCAGCAGGGGCTGCAGTAAGGTGCAGCGGTCGGCTCGGATGGCGGAGAAGCCTACGGTGAGGGGAGCCTGCCGGTGGGAGCTGGACGAGGTGTGGACGGATGGCACCGAGGTGATCAGCGGGAGGCTGGCCTGTCCAGCAGCAGCCGACGGAATGTAGGCAATCCTGGGGGGAGAGCAGAGATGATAAGGGTTCTGGGGAGAGAGCAGCCTTACTCCTTTCTCCCCCATGCCCCTCCATCCTCATCGTTCCTCCCCCACTGCGATGCAGTCCTGTGGAAGGGGATGGAGGAGTGGGTGCATCTCTAAAACTTACCTGGTGGGGGTAGGCAGCAACATCTTCTGGGAATGGTGCTGGCACCCATCACCGCCGTGGGAGTGCCAGTGAAGTTGGTGGGTGCCGTTGAAATGACTGCCTGGTGAACCGGGGCTGGTGAAGTGATCTGTGGCTGCACCACAGGGATCGGTGCGATCTGGATAATCTGCGGCAGAAAATCATGCCAGTGAGAGAGGATCACCAGCTCCTCAACCACAGCCCAGTTGTCACCACTCCACTGTCTAAATCCATCACAACTCTTACCATCACCTGTTCTGCACAGAACTCCATCCCGGTCATTACCACTGCCCTTCACCCCAGCCATTACTACCACCCCCACCCGCTCTGCATGGAACTCTGCCCCGTCATTACCACCACCCTCCTCCACCCACACTGCATAGAACTCCACCCCGGTCATTACCACCACCTTCCACCAGCTCTGCACTCCATCCATCTCCGTCATGGAGATGGAGGGAGGAGGGGTGAATGGGGGAGGGAGGAGGGGTGAATGGGGGAGGGAGAGGGGAGAGAGAGTCATTGGTGGGGGAGGGAGAGAGGGGAAGGGAGAGAGAGGGGAAGAAAGGAAAGGGGGAGAGAGAATGGGAGGAGGAAGAGGAGTCAGTGAGGGAAGGGGGAGAGATTCACCTTGCTGCTCTGCTGGGCCCCGTTCTGCAGGGGCAATGTGATGGGCGGAGTGGCCACATGGAGGGCCGTGGAGGCCGTGCCGCGGACGGTGACCTGCGGGGAGGGCACGGCCACCAGCACCTTACCCTGGACGGGCCCAGAGGGGAGCAGGGCTGAGGCCTGACCCACCTGCCCACTGTGAACTGGTGACAGAGCCGGCACTGGTGATACAGGCTGGGCTGTAGGGAGAAAGGTGAGTGAGCAGGTCCCAGCACCCAAGCAGTCCTCTCCCCACACCCACCGACACCCCTGCCCAACGTCCTACTCATCCCCCCTCCTTCCCGCCCCCTCATCCTCCTCACCCTCTCGATCCCCCACCCCCTCATCTCCCTCCCACTACCCCTCCTATCCTTCTCATTGACCCCCACCTTCCCAATGCCTCCCCCACGCTCAAACCCACTTCCTGCCTCCTCCATCCCATCCCTCTCCCCCGCCCCCCATTCATCTGCCCATCCTTCATCACCTCCTCCCAGGCCTCTCCCTCCCTCTTCTCTCTATCCCTACCCCTCATCCATCTCTACCCCTTCCCTCCCATCAACCCTCCCCCCTGTGCCCTTCCCTCCCCTTCATCCCTCCCCTCCCCTGGTGCCCCACCCTCCGCCTCATCCCTTCCCATCCCCATATTCCCCTTCTCCTTCCCACCTCCCCCTATGCCCTTCCCTCCCCCTTGCCCTCACCTTTCTGTGCCAGCCCAGTGCCGGAGCTGGCCGTGGGTTGGATGATGGAGATGGTCTGAGGGCCGGGAGGTGCAGCGGGGAGGGTGAAATGGAGGTTTGCCCCACCAGCTGCTGCTGGCCCGGGAGACACCCTCAGAGGCTGGGGCAGGATGTACTGGAGCTGGGCAATGGCGGCTGGTTTCAGATGCTGGACCCCCAGGGGGAGGGTGCCATTCTGAGCACCCCCATTTTGGCCCTGGGATACCAGCTGCAGGGAGGGGGCCCGCTGAGGGCGAGGGTACGGTCCTGGAGGCCTAGGAGTTGCAGGGCGGAGAGGGGGCTCTGCCACCACCTTGCGAGGGATGGGTGAGGGGGGGCTCACAAGCACTGTGCCGGCACCCCCACACTTGGGAAAGCGCAGGGGGGTTCCAACTTCCCCATGGTGGAGTGCAATGACTGATTGGCAGGGTGCACCCTCCTCTCTCTTCCGCTTGGCTTCACCCCTCCTCCTGTAGGCTCGGGCAACTGGGGGTGGTAAAGAGAGTGGTGCCTAGATGATGGCCAGGGGTCCGGGGTTGGATCGCTGCAAGGAGGGGCTCCCGCCCAGTCTCCATTGACAATCGACAGGCAGAGTGGACGCCGAGAGCTGTGGTGGTCTGTAGCACCTGGGGGGGGGGGGGGTTGGGGGGGAGAGAGAGGGAGAGCAGTGAGATGGAGAGAGGGAGGAGGAGGGGGTGGAGAGAGAAGGGGCAGAGGATGCGCTGAGTGAGGGGGGGACAAGGGAGAGAGCAGCAGAGTGAGGGGGCAAGGAAAGCAGGGATGGTGAGGAGGGTGGTTGCAAAGAGGGTGGAGGGTGATGTGAGGAAAGAAGTGAGGGTGGTGAGGAAGGAGTCCTGTGCGGAGGGGGCGTGGAGGGAGGGGGCGTGGAGGAGGGGGCGTGGAGGGAGGGGGCGTGGAGGGAGGGGGCGTGGAGGAGGGGGCGTGGAGGGAGGGGGCGTGGAGGGAGGGGGCGTGGAGGGAGGGGGCGTGGAGGGAGGGGGCGTGGAGGGAGGGGGCGTGGAGGGAGGGGGCGTGGAGGGAGGGGGCGAGGAGGGAGGGGGCGAGGAGGGAGGGGGTGAGGAGGGAGGGTGGGGGAGTGTGAAAGGAGGGAGCGAGGAGGGGGAGTGTGGGGGAGTGTGTAGGGAGGGGGCGTGGAGGGAGGGGGCGTGGAGGGAGGGGGCGTGGAGGAGAGAGGGTATGAGGAGGGGGTGGGGGAGTGTGGGGGGGCGTGGAGGGAGGGGGCGGAGGGAGCGAGGAGGGAGGGGGCGAGGAGGGAGGGGGCGAGGAGGGAGGGGGCGAGGAGGGAGGGGGCGAGGAGGGAGGGGGCGAGGAGGGAGGGGCGAGGAGGGAGGGGGCGAGGAGGGAGGGGGCGAGGAGGGAGGGGGCGAGGAGGGAGGGGGCGAGGAGGGAGGGGGCGAGGAGGGAGGGGGCGAGGAGGGAGGGGGGCGAGGAGGGAGGGGGCGAGGAGGGAGGGGGCGAGGAGGGAGGGGGCGAGGAGGGAGGGGGCGAGGAGGAGGGGGCGAGGAGGGAGGGGGCGAGGAGGGAGGGGGCGAGGAGGGAGGGGGCGAGGAGGGAGGGGGCGAGGAGGGAGGGGGCGAGGAGGGAGGGGGCGAGGAGGGAGGGGGCGAGGAGGGAGGGGGCGAGGAGGGAGGGGGCGAGGAGGGAGGGGGCGAGGAGGGAGGGGGCGAGGAGGGAGGGGGCGAGGAGGGAGGGGGCGAGGAGGGAGGGGGCGAGGAGGGAGGGAGCGAGGAGGGAGGGAGCGAGGAGGGAGGGGAGCGAGGAGGGAGGGAGCGAGGAGGGAGGAGCGAGGAGGGAGGGGAGCGAGGAGGGGAGGGAGCGAGGAGGGAGGGAGCGAGGAGGGAGGGGAGCGAGGAGGAGGGGGGCGAGGAGGGAGGGGGCGTGGAGGGAGGGGGCGTGGAGGGATGGGGGCGTGGAGGGAGGGCGTGGAGGGAGGGGGCGAGGAGGGAGGGGGCGTGAAGGGAGGGAGCGTGAAGGGAGGGAGCGTGAAGGGAGGGAGCGGGGAAGGGAGGGAGCGGGAAGGGACGGAGCGGGAAGGGACGGAGCGGGGAATGGACGGAGCGGGAAGGGACGGAGCGGGAAGGGACGGAGCGGGAAGGGGGGAGGGGGGAAGGGGGGAGCGTGGGGAGCGTGGGGAAGGGGGGAGCGTGGGGAAGGGGGGAGCGTGGGGAAGGGGGGAGCGTGGGGAAGGGGGGAGCGTGGGGAAGGGGGGAGCGTGGGGAAGGGGGGGAGCGGGAAGGGGGGAGCGGGAAGGGGGGGAGCGGGAAGGGGGAGCGGGAAGGGGGGAGCGGGAAGGGGGGGAGCGGGAAGGGGGGGAGCGGGAAGGGGGGAGCGGGAAGGGGGGAGCGGGAAGGGGGGAGCGGGAAGGGGGGAGCGGGAAGGGGGGAGCGGGAAGGGGGGAGCGGGAAGGGGGGAGCGGGAAGGGGGGAGCGGGAAGGGGGGAGCGGGAAGCGGGAAGGGGGGAGCGGGAAGGGGGAGCGGGAAGGGGGGAGCGGGAAGGGGGGAGCGGGAAGGGGGGAGCGGGAAGGGGGGAGCGGGAAGGGGGGGCGGGAAGGGGGGGCGGGAAGGGGGGGGCGGGAAGGGGGGGCGGGAAGGGGGGGCGGGAAGGGGGGAGCGGGAAGGGGGGAGCGGGAAGGGGGGGAGCGGGAAGGGGGGGAGCGCGGGAAGGGGAAGGGGGGAGCGGGAAGTGGGCAGTGGGAAGGGTGGAGCATGATGGGAGGGAGCGGGAAGGGAGGGAGCGGGAAGGGAGGGAGCGGGAAGGGAGGGAGCGGGAAGGGAGGGAGCGGGAAGGGAGGGAGCGGGAAGGGTGGGGAGCGGGAAGGGTGGGAGCGGGAAGGGTGGGAGCGGGAAGGGTGGGAGCGGGAAGGGTGGGCGCGGGGAAGGGAGGGCGCGGGAAGGGAGGGCGCGGGAAGGGAGGGCGCGGGAAGGGAGGGCGCGGAAGGGAGGGCGCGGGAAGGGAGGGCGCGGGAAGGGAGGGCGCGGAAGGGAGGGCGCGGAAGGGAGGGCGCGGGAAGGGAGGGCGCGGGAAGGGAGGGGTTATGAAGGGAGGGAGTGTGAACGGTGGAGTCCCGGGGGGAGGGGGTGTGGAACACGGGTCCTTCTGACCCTGACTAAGCCCACCTGCCGTCCCCGTCATCAGCTGATGTGCCCTCACTGTCGCTGTCTGTCACTCTCTCCTTACACTTCAGGTCAATGTCCGTTGTGAAGGACTCTTCTGTAACATCCAACGACAGGTCTGTTCATAACTCTCCTCCACACCCCCTCCTCGGTTCATTCCCCATCACTCCCACTCGCCTACACCTCAAGGAAACTACAAGCAGGCTGGACAAAGGAGGTGCAGTGGACGTCATAGATTTAGATATTCAAAAAGTCTTCAACAAGATGACACACATGAGGCTGCTTCACAAGATGAGCCCATGGATTCTAGCGTGGGTAGTGCACTGGCTGATGGACAGGAAACAGAGAGTGGGAATAAAGAGATCCTATTGCTACAGGTTGGTGACAGGTTACAGTCGAGTCAGTGTTGGGCCATTTCTCTTTACATTGTATGTTAATGATTTGGACTGTGGAATAAAAGGTATTGTGGCTAAATTTACAGATGATACAAAGATAGGTGGATGGACAGGGAGTGAAGAGGAAATGGAGAGTCTGCAGAGAGACTTAGAATAGGAGAACGGGGAAAGAAGTGGCGTACAACAGAGTGTTGAAATGTACGCAATTTGGTAGAAGGAATATTATTTGGATGAGGAGTCCTTGGAATTCCTCGTGCAGAACACCCAAAAGGTGAACTCCAGAATGAGTCGGTGGTGAAGAAGGCGAATGCAACGTTGTCATCCTATCTAGAGGAGAGGGTACAAGAGCAGGGATGTGACGTTGAGACTTTATAGGGCCCCTGGTGAGGCCTCACGTAGAGACTGGGTACAGCTTTGGAATTCCTTATTTAAAAAGGATGTGCTGGTATTGGAGAGGGTTCAGAGA
>NW_027212205.1:15000-17500 GCF_036971445.1 Narcine bancroftii | reverse complement strand
CCACTTGGCACTCACATTCCACGCCCGGCTCCATGCCAGCGAGCCGGGCTTCTTACCCATTTAAAGTTTGAGAATAGGTTGAGATCGTTTCGGCCCCCAAGGCCTCTCATCATTCGCTTTACCAGATAAAACTGCGGATCGAGTGCCAGCTATCCTGAGGGAAACTTCGGAGGGAACCAGCTACTAGATGGTTCGATTAGTCTTTCGCCCCTATACCCAGGTCAGACGACCGATTTGCACGTCAGGACCGCGTCGGGCCTCCATCAGAGTTTCCTCTGACTTCGCCCTGCCCGGGCATAGTTCACCATCTTTCGGGTCCTAACACGTACGCTCTTGCTCCACCTCCCCGCCGGAATGGGTGAGACGGGCCGGTGGTGCGCCCGCCGCATGGCGACGGCAGGATCCCACCTTGGTCGGCCCTCGCCGAACCTTCACCTTCATTGCGCCATGGGGTTTCGCGACGCCCTTTGACTCGCGCACGTGTTAGACTTCTTGGTCCGTGTTTCAAGACGGGACAGGTGGGTCACCGACATCGCCGCGGACCCCTGGCGTCCATGGGTTCGTGACTCGCACCGGCTCGTCGACGAGGCGCAGTCGGGTCGCACAGTGCACTGTACGGCCCGGTCGACAGCCACGCCGGAAGCGCGGGGAGCCCGTTCCCCCCGGCACGCGCGCCACCGGAGTCGCGCGCGCCCGGCGAGAGGACGCGGCGGGTAGTCCTTTTCCTCGGCCCCTGCGGGAAACGGCGAGGCTACTGCCGGGGGGCTGTAACACTCGAGGCCGGAGCCACGAGCCACCTTCCCCACCGGCCTTCACAGCCGACCCGGAGCCGGTCGCGGCGCACCACCGACGGAGGAAATGCGCCCGGCGACAGCCGACCCCACGCGGGAGGCGGTCCACCTTGCGCACAAGGGGGATCCACCCTGCCCCGCGCGGCCGACCTGAACGCCGGGTTGAATCCACCGGGCGGACTGCGCGGACCCCACCCGTTTACCTCTTAACGGTTTCACGTACTCTTGAACTCTCTCTTCAAAGTTCTTTTCAACTTTCCCTTACGGTACTTGTTGACTATCGGTCTCGTGCCAGTATTTAGCCTTAGATGGAGTTTACCACCCACTTTGGGCTGCATTCACAAGCAACCCGACTCCAAGAAGACTCCACCGCGACGAGCCGGGGGCCGCTACCGGCCTCACACCTTCTAGAGGCTGCACCTCGTTCAGAAGGACTTGGGCCCCGCGAGCGTCGCCCACGAATGGAGTACTTCTATACGCCACATTTCCCACGACCGCCAGGCAGCCGGGGATTCGGCGCTGGGCTCTTCCCTCTTCACTCGCAGTTACTAGGGGAATCCTGGTTAGTTTCTTTTCCTCCGCTTAGTAATATGCTTAAATTCAGCGGGTTGCCTCGTCTGATCTGAGGTCGTAGGCAGAAGGGTTGACCGCAAGCGCCGGCCGGGCAACCATCCACCGCGACGAGCGGCTCCAGCAGGACGACACTGACGCGTCCCCACGGCAAGGCAGTGAGTGACCCACCCGACCAGCTCGCGGCAGGGGCGACGCTCACCCGCACGCACACGCACAGTCAGCCTCACCCCACACACACACACACACACCTCCGCGCCTCCCACCCCCCCGGAGGGAGGAGGAAGAAGAGGAGGAGGTGGTGGTGGAGGGGGGGGGAGAAAGGCATGCGGCAGCAGACAGGCGTGCCCCAGCCGCGGAACGTGAACGGGCAGCCAGGCGCTGCAAGACCAGGACGGCAGGCGGCAAGCTGGGCAACACTCGAGCGCGAGGCAGTCCCCGGGCTCGGCAAGTCCTTGTTCCCAGAGCCCCTTCATGCACGCGGCGGCCAGGCTGAGGAGAGGAGGACCGCGGGGGAGTCAGCCAGTGCGACAGCACCAGGTCGCCTTCTTCTTTCCCGCCGGAGCGGGAAAGTGGAGAAAACCGACGCGGGCGCGGGCTGCACCGCCCTCCCCAGCACACCTCTCCCACCAGGTCGCTCGCGCACGGCGCGGCGGGCGGGAGGTCGACGCTGACACATCCTGACGGCAAAGCCCTCAGCGAGGCAGGAAGGCAGGCGAGGCAACAGTCCCCGAGCAGAACGGCAGCAGCCGCCAAAGACGACAGAGCACGCACGCCGAGTGCAGCTCGCCGGCAGTGACGACAGCCCCGCACCGAGGAAAGGCTCCGGTCCTTCCGCGCTCGCGTCCGGCACGGGCAGTGCCCAGGGCGGCGCGGGTCGAGTTTCTCTCCCTCGCCAGCACCCCCGGTGGCCGCGCGGCGGGCCCGCCCCCCGGCGGCAGGCACGCGCACACGCAAGACCCGATGGGGCTCCGGGGTCTGAACTTAGGGGGACAGAGAGGGGGCTTGCCCCTCTGCGACACCCCAACCGCGCGCTCACGAGCCGGATGGCAAGCGAGCGCGATTGATGGTTCAAGCGACCCTCAGACAGGCGTGGCCCCGGGAAGAACCCGGGGCCGCAATGTGCGTTCAAAGTGTCG
>NW_027212205.1:0-10000 GCF_036971445.1 Narcine bancroftii | reverse complement strand
AAGCCTCGCCCTTCTTTCATAGCTTCCGAGCATGTACACTTGGCCCTTCTTGCCCAAACTCTTGACGGTGCTGCCTTCCCGTCTATTTTAGTGCCTTCAACCTTAAGTATTATATTGCCTTCGAGCCCATTGTGGCACCACTTAAGGACAATGCACGAAGTGACCAACATACCAAAACTTTTTCTAAGTGTCTCTGAAAAACGTGTTCCCGAAAATCTCCGGGCACTCCGCCAATCCCCCCGTACAGAAAATGCAATTTTCGATTCGGCGGGGTAGCTCGCGGAGGGTCGACCGCGGATGCTGCATCTCAGCCCGGGTTCACGTCGAAAATCGGACCCTCAACAGAGCCTCCAGCGGCAACTCGTGAACCATGACCGGGAGTGCCCGTACCAGAAATGCAAATGCGACGTCGGCGGGCGACCGCGCGGAGGTCCCACCGGCCGAAGTCTCGTGAGGCCGGCCTGAGCCATCCGATGTTAACTTCATGGACTTCCGTGGGGAACTTGTTAACTGGCGGGCTGGCAGGAGCAAGCCATTGCCAAGCGGGCTGACTGTCGGAAGCATGACCGTCAGTTGAGCACTGTGGCCGGTAAGACACCCTTGAATCCGATACGATCGGGACTTCCGCGACCGGACTTAGGTTTCTTTTAGGACTTTGCCATTCTTGCGGGGAAAAGGGAAACACCGGAGCTCCCCGAGTTCACGAGCCGACCAAGAAGAGGTGCCACGGGGCTCCCACGAAGCGGTCGTGGTCGGCCCCTGGCCACCGGTCACCGAGTTCAAAACACGGCCCCTGTAATCTCCGGAGAGTCCGCCAATCCCCCCGTGCAGAAATTGCAAGTTGATGATCGGCGGATCGGACTCCGGAGGTCCTACCGAAAAGGGAGCGACCTGGTCGGCCGCTCGCCGCGGATCCTACCCCATCGGACTTCCGGGCAACCCAGAATCTCAAACCGGCGGAGGGCAAATCGTTCAGCAGAGTGCCAAGCCTCCACTGGCGGCAAGGGCCCCTCTCTGCCCCGCCGGAGGGGAGAGGGCAGACACCGGAGCTCCCCCGAATCGGTCGTAGTCGGCCCCTGGCCACCGGTCACCGAGTTCAAAACACGGCACCTGAAATCTCCGGAGAGTCCGCCAATCCCCCCGTGCAGAAAATGCAAGTTGATGATCGGCGGCTCGGGATCCGGAGGTCCTACCGAAAAGGGAGCGACCTGGTCGGCCGCACGCCGCGGATCCGACCCCATCGGACTTCCGGGCAACCCAGAATCTCAAGCCGGCGGAGGGCAAATCGTTCAGCAGAGTGCCAAGCCTCCACTTGCGGCAAGGGCCACTCTCTGCCCCGCCGGAGGGGAGAGGGCAGACACCGGAGCTCCCCCGAATCGGTCGTAGTCGGCCCCTGGCCAACAGTCACCGAGTTCAAAACACGGCACCTGAAATCTCCGGAGAGTCCGCCAATCCCCCCGTGCAGAAAATGCAAGTTGATGATCGGCGGCTCTGGATCCGGAGGTCCTACCGAAAAGGGAGCGACCTGGTCGGCCGCACGCCGCGGATCCAACCCCATCCGACTTCCGGGCAACCCAGAATCTCAACCGGGCGGAGGGCAAATCGTTCAGCTGAGTGCCAAGACTCAACTGGCGGCAAGGCTGACTCTCTGACCTAACGGCAGGGAGAGGGCAGACACCGCAGCTCTCCCGAAGCGGTCGTGGTCGGCCCCTGGCCACCGGTCACCGAGTTCAAAACACGGCACCTGAAATCTCCGGAGAGTCCGCCAATCCCCCCGTGCAGAAAATGCAAGTTGATGATCGGCGGCACGGGCTCCGGAAGTCCTACCGAAAAGGGAGCGACCTGGTCGGCCGAACTCCGTGGATCCGACCCCATACGACTTCCAGTCTCTTCGTTAATAACCATACCGGACAACTCGTAAACCAAACTCAGCTACGAACGGCAATTAGTTAAGCAGAAGGGCCGAGCAACTCGTCAACCAAACGGACGTGGGGAAACTCGTGAACCAAGCAGACGTGGGGCAACTCGTGAACCAGACGGCCAGGGAACTCGTGAATCAAGCTTTCCTGGAGCAATTCGTAAACCAAGCTGACCTACGAACGGCAATTAGTTAAGCAGAAGGGCCGGGCAACTCGTCAACCAAACGGACGTGGGGCAACTCGTGAACCAAGCAGACGTGGGGCAACTCGTGAACCAGACGGCCAGGGAACTCGTGAATCAAGATTTCGTGGAGCAACTCGTAAACCAAGCTAACCTACGAACGGCAATGCACCAGAAGGACTGGGCAACTCATGAACCAAATGGACGTGGGGCAATTCGTGAACCAGGCAGACGTGGGGCAACTCGTGAACCAGACGGACAGGCAACTCGTGAATCAAGCTTTCGTGGGGCAACCCGTAAACCAAGCTGACCTACGAACGGCAATTAGTTAAGCAGAAGTGCCGGGCAACTCGTCAACCAAACGGACGTAGGGCAACTCGTGAACCAAGCAGACGTGGGGCAACTCGTGAACCAGACGGCCAGGGAACTCGTGAATCAAGCTTTCGTGGAGCAACTCGTAAACCAAGCTAACCTACGAACGGCAATGCACCAGAAGGACTGGGCAACTCATGAACCAAATGGACGTGTGGCAATTCGAAAACCAAGCAGACGTGCGGCAACTCGTGAACCAAGCAGACGTGGGGCAACTCGTGGACCAAGCTGACCTACGAACGGCAATTAGTTAAGCAGAAGTGCCGGGCAACTCGTCAACCAAATGGACGTGGAGCAATTAGTGAAGCAAGCAGACCTGTGGCAACTCGTCAACCAGACGGCCAGGGAACTCGTGAATCAAGCTTTCGTGGAGCAACTCGTAAACCAAGCTGACCTACGAACGGCAATGCACCAGAAGGACTGGGCAACTCATGAACCAAATGGACGTGTGGCAATTCGAAAACCAAGCAGACGTGCGGCAACTCGTGAACCAAGCAGACTTGGGGCAACTCGTGAACCAGTCAGACAGGCAACTCGTGAACCAAGCAGACGTGGGGCAACTCGTGAACCAGACGGCCAGGGAACTCGTCAATCAAGCTTTCGTGGAGCAATTCGTAAACCAAGCTGACCTACGAACGGCAATTAGTTAAGCAGAAGGGCCGGGCAACTCGTCAACCAAATGGACGTGGGGCAATTCGTGAACCAAGCAGACGTGGGGCAACTCGTGAACCAGACATCCAGGGAACTCGTGAATCAAGCTTTCGTGGAGCAACTCGTAAACCAAGCTGACCTACGAACGGCAATGCACCAGAAGGACGGGGCAACTCATGAACCAAACGGACGTGGGGCAATTCGTGAACCAGGCAGACCTGGGGCAACTCGTGAACCAGTCAGACAGGCAACTCGTGAATCAAGCTTTCGTGGGGCAACCCGTAAACCAAGCTGACCTACGAACGGCAATTAGTTAAGCAGAAGTGCCGGGCAACTCGTCAACCAAATGGACGTGGAGCAATTAGTGAAGCAAGCAGACCTGTGGCAACTCGTGAACCAGACGGCCAGGGAACTCGTGAATCAAGCTTTCGTGGAGCAACTCGTAAACCAAGCTGACCTACGAACGGCAATGCACCAGAAGGACTGGGCAACTCATGAACCAAACGGACGTGGGGCAATTCGTGAACCAGGCAGACCTGGGGCAACTCGTGAACCAGTCGGACAGGCAACTCGTGAACCAAGCAGACGTGGGGCAACTCGTGAACCAGACGGCCAGGGAACTCGTCAATCAAGCTTTCCTGGAGCAATTCGTAAACCAATCTGACGTACGTACGGCAATGCACCTGAAGGACTGGGCAACTCATGAACCAAATGGACGTGGGGCAATTCGTGAACCAGGCAGACGTGGGGCAACTCGTGAACCAGACGGACAGGCAACTCGTGAATCAAGCTTTCGTGGGGCAACCCGTAAACCAAGCTGACCTACGAACGGCAATTAGTTAAGCAGAAGTGCCGGGCAACTCGTCAACCAAACGGACGTGGGGCAACTCGTGAACCAAGCAGACGTGGGGCAACTCGTGAACCAGACGGCCAGGGAACTCGTGAATCAAGCTTTCGTGGAGCAACTCGTAAACCAAGCTGACGTACGAACGGCAATGCAGCAGAAGGACTGGGCAACTCATGAACCAAATGGACGTGTGGCAATTCGAAAACCAAGCCGACGTGCGGCAACTCGTGAACCAAGCAGACTTGGGGCAACTCGTGAACCAGACGGCCAGGGAACTCGTGAATCAAGCTTTCCTGGAGCAATTCGTAAACCAAGCTGACGTACGAACGGCAATGCACCAGAAGGACTGGGCAACTCATGAACCAAATGGACGTCGGGTAATTCGCGAACCAGGCAGACGTGGGGCAACTCGTGAACCAGACGGACAGGCAACTCGTGAATCAAGCTTTCGTGGGCCAACTCGTAAACCAAGCTGACCTACGAACGGCAATTAGTTAAGCAGAAGGGCCGGGCAACTCGTCAACCAAACGAACGTGGGGCAACTCGTGAACCAAGCAGACGTGGGGCAACTCGTGAACCAGACGGCCAGGGAACTCGTGAATCAAGCTTTCCTGGAGCAATTCGTAAACCAAGCTGACGTACGAACGGCAATGCACCTGAAGGACTGGGCAACTCATGAACCAAATGGACGTGTGGCAATTCGAAAACCAAGCAGACGTGCGGCAACTCGTGAACCAAGCAGACGTGGGGCAACTCGTGAACCAGACGGCCAGGGAACTCGTCAATCAAGCTTTCCTGGAGCAATTCGTAAACCAAGCTGACCTACGAACGGCAATTAGTTAAGCAGAAGGGCCGGGCAACTCGTCAACCAAACGGACGTGGGGCAACTCGTGAACCAAGCAGACGTGGGGCAACTCGTGAACCAGACGGCCAGGGAACTCGTGAATCAAGCTTTCGTGGAGCAACTCGTAAACCAAGCTAACCGACGAACGGCAATGCACCAGAAGGACTGGGCAACTCATGAACCAAATGGACGTGGGGCAATTCGTGAACCAGGCAGACGTGGGGCAACTCGTGAACCAGACGGACAGGCAACTCGTGAATCAAGCTTTCGTGGGGCAACCCGTAAACCAAGCTGACCTACGAACGGCAATTAGTTAAGCAGAAGTGCCGGGCAACTCGTCAACCAAACGGACGTAGGGCAACTCGTGAACCAGACGGCCAGGGAACTCGTGAATCAAGCTTTCGTGGAGCAACTCGTAAACCAAGCTGACGTACGAACGGCAATGCACCTGCAGGACTGGGCAACTTATGAACCAAATGGACGTGTGGCAATTCGAAAACCAAGCAGACGTGCGGCAACTCGTGAACCAAGCAGACGTGGGGCAACTCGTGAACCAGACGGCCAGGGAACTCGTCAATCAAGCTTTCCTGGAGCAATTCGTAAACCAAGCTGACCTACGAACGGCAATTAGTTAAGCAGAAGGGCCGGGCAACTCGTCAACCAAACGGACTTGGGGCAACTCGTGAAGCAAGCAGACGTGGGGCAACTCGTGAACCAGACGGCCAGGGAACTCGTGAATCAAGCTTTCGTGGAGCAACTCGTAAACCAAGCTAACCTACGAACGGCAATGCACCAGAAGGACTGGGCAACTCATGAACCAAATGGACGTGGGGCAATTCGTGAACCAGGCAGACGTGGGGCAACTCGTGAACCAGACGGACAGGCAACTCGTGAATCAAGCTTTCGTGGGGCAACCCGTAAACCAAGCTGACCTACGAACGGCAATTAGTTAAGCAGAAGTGCCGGGCAACTCGTCAACCAAACGGACGTAGGGCAACTCGTGAACCAAGCAGACGTGGGGCAACTCGTGAACCAGACGGCCAGGGAACTCGTGAATCAAGCTTTCGTGGAGCAACTCGTAAACCAAGCTAACCTACGAACGGCAATGCACCAGAAGGACTGGACAACTCATGAACCAAATGGACGTGTGGCAATTCGAAAACCAAGCAGACGTGCGGCAACTCGTGAACCAAGCAGACGTGGGGCAACTCGTGGACCAAGCTGACCTACGAACGGCAATTAGTTAAGCAGAAGGGCCGGGCAACTCGTCAACCAAATGGACGTGGAGCAATTAGTGAAGCAAGCAGACCTGTGGCAACTCGTCAACCAGACGGCCAGGGAACTCGTGAATCAAGCTTTCGTGGAGCAACTCGTAAACCAAGCTGACGTCCGAACGTCAATTCACCAGAAGGACTGGGCAACTCATGAACCAAATGGACGTGTGGCAATTCGAAAACCAAGCAGACGTGCGGCAACTCGTGAACCAAGCAGACGTGGGGCAACTCGTGAACCAGTCAGGCAGGCAACTCGTGAACCAAGCAGACGTGGGGCAACTCGTGAACCAGACGGCCAGGGAACTCGTCAATCAAGCTTTCGTGGAGCAATTCGTAAACCAAGCTGACCTACGAACGGCAATTAGTTAAGCAGAAGGGCCGGGCAACTCGTCAACCAAATGGACGTGGGGCAATTCGTGAACCAAGCAGACGTGGGGCAACTCGTGAACCAGACATCCAGGGAACTCATGAATCAAGCTTTCGTGGAGCAACTCGTAAACCAAGCTGACCTACGAACGGCAATGCACCAGAAAGACGGGGCAACTCATGAACCAAACGGACGTGGGGCAATTCGTGAACCAGGCAGACCTGGGGCAACTCGTGAACCAGTCAGACAGTCAACTCGTGAATCAAGCTTTCGTGGGGCAACCCTTAAACCAAGCTGACCTACGAACGGCAATTAGTTAAGCAGAAGTGCCGGGCAACTCGTCAACCAAATGGACGTGGAGCAATTAGTGAAGCAAGCAGACCTGTGGCAACTCGTGAACCAGACGGCCAGGGAACTCGTGAATCAAGCTTTCGTGGAGCAACTCGTAAACCAAGCTGACCTACGAACGGCAATGCACCAGAAGGACTGGGCAACTCATGAACCAAACGGACGAGGGGCAATTCGTGAACCAGGCAGACCTGGGGCAACTCGTGAACCAGTCGGACAGGCAACTCGTGAACCAAGCAGACGTGGGGCAACTCGTGAACCAGACGGCCAGGGAACTCGTCAATCAAGCTTTCCTGGAGCAATTCGTAAACCAAGCTGACCTACGAACGGCAATTAGTTAAGCAGAAGGGCCGGGCAACTCATGAACCAAATGGACGTGGGGCAATTCGTGAACCAGGCAGACGTGGGGCAACTCGTGAACCAGACGGACAGGCAACTCGTGAATCAAGCTTTCGTGGGGCAACCCGTAAACCAAGCTGACCTACGAACGGCAATTAGTTAAGCAGAAGTGCCGGGCAACTCGTCAACCAAACGGACGTGGGGCAACTCGTGAACCAAGCAGACGTGGGGCAACTCGTGAACCAGACGGCCAGGGAACTCGTGAATCAAGCTTTCGTGGAGCAACTCGTAAACCAAGCTGACGTACGAACGGCAATGCACCAGAAGGACTGGGCAACTCATGAACCAAATGGACGTGTGGCAATTCGAAAACCAAGCAGACGTGCGGCAACTCGTGAACCAAGCAGACGTGGGGCAACTCGTGAACCAGACGGCCAGGGAACTCGTGAATCAAGCTTTCCTGGAGCAATTCGTAAACCAAGCTGACGTACGAACGGCAATGCACCAGAAGGACTGGGCAACTCATGAACCAAATGGACGTCGGGTAATTCGTGAACCAGGCAGACGTGGGGCAACTCGTGAACCAGACGGACAGGCAACTCGTGAATCAAGCTTTCGTGGGCCAACTCGTAAACCAAGCTGACCTACGAACGGCAATTAGTTAAGCAGAAGGGCCGGGCAACTCGTCAACCAAACGAACGTGGGGCAACTCGTGAACCAAGCAGACGTGGGGCAACTCGTGAACCAGACGGCCAGGGAACTCGTGAATCAAGCTTTCCTGGAGCAATTCGTAAACCAAGCTGACGTACGAACGGCAATGCACCAGAAGGACTGGGCAACTCATGAACCAAATGGACGTCGGGTAATTCGTGAACCAGGCAGACGTGGGGCAACTCGTGAACCAGACGGGCAGGCAACTCGTGAATCAAGCTTTCGTGGGCCAACTCGTAAACCAAGCTGACCTACGAACGGCAATTAGTTAAGCAGAAGGGCCGGGCAACTCGTCAACCAAACGAACGTGGGGCAACTCGTGAACCAAGCAGACGTGGGGCAACTCGTGAACCAGACGGCCAGGGAACTCGTGAATCAAGCTTTCCTGGAGCAATTCGTAAACCAAGCTGACGAACGAACGGCAATGCACCTGAAGGACTGGGCAACTCATGAACCAAATGGACGTGGGGCAATTCGTGAACCAGGCAGACGTGGGGCAACTCGTGAACCAGACGGACAGGCAACTCGTGAATCAAGCTTTCGTGGAGCAACTCGTAAACCAAGCTAACCTACGAACGGCCATGCACCAGAAGGACTGGGCAACTCATGAACCAAACGGACGTGGGGCAATTCGTGAACCAGGCAGACGTGGGGCAACTCGTGAACCAGACGGACAGGCAACTCGTGCATCAAGCTTTCGTGGGGCAACCCGTAAACCAAGCTGACCTACGAACGGCAATTAGTTAAGCAGAAGTGCCGGGCAACTCGTCAACCAAACGGACGTGGGGCAACTCGTGAAGCAAGCAGACGTGGGGCAACTCGTGAACCAGACGGCCAGGGAACTCGTGAATCAAGCTTTCGTGGAGCAACTCGTAAACCAAGCTAACCTACGAACGGCAATGCACCAGAAGGACTGGGCAACTCATGAACCAAACGGACTTGGGGCAATTCGTGAACCAGGCAGACGTGGGGCAACTCGTGAACCAGACGGACAGGCAACTCGTGCATCAAGCTTTCGTGGGGCAACCCGTAAACCAAGCTGACCTACGAACGGCAATTAGTTAAGCAGAAGTGCCGGGCAACTCGTCAACCAAATGGACGTGGAGCAATTAGTGAAGCAAGCAGACCTGTGGCAACTCGTGAACCAGACGGCCAGGGAACTCGTGAATCAAGCTTTCGTGGAGCAACTCGTAAACCAAGCTGACCTACGAACGGCAATGCACCAGAAGGACTGGGCAACTCATGAACCAAACGGACGTGGGGCAATTCGTGAACCAGGCAGACGTGGGGCAACTCGTGAACCAGACGGACAGGCAACTCGTGAATCAAGCTTTAGTGGGGCAACCCGTAAACCAAGCTGACCTACGAACGGCAATTAGTTAAGCAGAAGTGCCGGGCAAACTCGTCAACCAAATGGACGTGGAGCAATTAGTGAAGCAAGCAGAGCTGTGGCAACTCGTGAACCAGACGGCCAGGGAACTTGTGAATCAAGCTTTCGTGGAGCAACTCGTAAACCAAGCTGACCTACGAACGGCAATGCACCAGAAGGACTGGGCAACTCATGAACCAAACGGACGTGGGGCAATTCGTGAACCAGGCAGACCTGGGGCAACTCGTGAACCAGTCGGACAGGCAACTCGTGAACCAAGCAGACGTGGGGCAACTCGTGAACCAGACGGCCAGGGAACTCGTCAATCAAGCTTTCCTGGAGCAATTCGTAAACCAAGCTGACCTACGAACGGCAATTAGTTAAGCAGAAGGGCCGGGCAACTCGTCAACCAAATGGACGTGGGGCAATTCGTGAACCAAGCAGACGTGGGGCAACTCGTGAACCAGACGGCCAGGGAACTCGTGAATCAAGCTTTCGTGGAGCAACTCGTAAACCAAGCTGACGTACGAACGGCAATTCACCAGAAGGACTGGGCAACTCATGAACCAAATGGACGTGGGGCAATTCGTGAACCAGGCAGACGTGGGGCAACTCGTGTCCAGACGGACAGGCAACTCGTGAATCAAGCTTTCGTGGGGCAACTCGTAAACCAAGCTGACCTACGAACGGCAATTAGTTAAGCAGAAGTGCCGGGCAACTCGTCAACCAAATGGACGTGGAGCAATTAGTGAAGCAAGCAGACCTGGGGCAACTCGTA
>NW_027212203.1:0-62944 GCF_036971445.1 Narcine bancroftii | reverse complement strand
TCTTACGGGGGTAGGGAGGGAAGCTTACGGGAGGGAAGCTTACGGGAGGGGAAGCTTACGGGAGGGAAGCTTACGGAGGAAGCTTACGGGAGGGAAGCTTACGGGAGGGAAGCTTACGGGAGGAAGCTTACGGGAGGGAAGCTTACGGGAGGGAAGCTTACGGGAGGGAAGCTTACGGGAGGGAAGCTTACGGGAGGGAAGCTTACGGGAGGGAAGCTACGGGAGGGAAGCTTACGGGAGGGAAGCTTACGGGAGGGAAGCTTACGGGAGGGAAGCTTACGGAGGGAAGCTTACGGGAGGGAAGCTTACGGGAGGGAGTTAGGGAGGAGCTTACGGGAGGAAGCTTACGGGAGGAAGCTTACGGGAGGGAAGCTTACGGGAGGGAAGCTTACGGGAGGGAAGCTTACGGGAGGGAAGCTTACGGGAGGGAAGCTTACGGGAGGGAAGCTTACGGGGGAAGCTTACGGGAGGGAAGCTTACGGGAGGGAAGCTTACGGGAGGGAAGCTTACGGGAGGGAAGCTTACGGGAGGAAGCTTACGGAGGGAAGCTTACGGGAGGAAGCTTACGGGAGGGAAGCTTACGGGAGGAAGCTTACGGGAGGGAAGCTTACGGGAGGGAAGCTTACGGGAGGGAAGCTTACGGGAGGGAAGCTTACGGGAGGGAAGCTTACGGGAGGGAAGCTTACGGGAGGGAAGCTTACGGGAGGGAAGCTTACGGGAGGGAAGCTTACGGGAGGGAAGCTTACGGGAGGGAAGCTTACGGAGGGAAGCTTACGGGAGGGAAGCTTACGGGAGGGAAGCTTACGGGAGGGAAGCTTACGGGAGGGAAGCTTACGGGAGGGAAGCTTACGGGAGGGAAGCTTACGGGAGGAGTCACGGAGGAAGCTTACGGGAGGGAAGCTTACGGGAGGGAAGCTTACGGGAGGGAAGCTTACGGGAGGGAAGCTTACGGAGGGAAGCTTACGGGAGGGAAGCTTACGGGAGGGAAGCTTACGGGAGGGAAGCTTACGGGAGGGAAGCTTACGGGAGGGAAGCTTACGGGAGGGAAGCTTACGGGAGGGAAGCTTACGGGAGGGAAGCTTACGGGAGGGAAGCTTACGGGAGGGAAGCTTACGGGAGGGAAGCTTACGGGAGGGAAGCTTACGGGAGGGAAGCTTACGGGAGGGAAGCTTACGGGAGGGAAGCTTACGGGAGGGAAGCTTACGGGAGGGAAGCTTACGGGAGGGAAGCTTACGGGAGGGAAGCTTACGGGAGGGAAGCTTACGGGAGGGAAGCTTACGGGAGGGAAGCTTACGGGAGGGAAGCTTACGGGAGGGAAGCTTACGGGAGGGAAGCTTACGGGAGGGAAGCTTACGGGAGGGAAGCTTACGGGAGGGAAGCTTACGGGAGGGAAGCTTACGGGAGGGAAGCTTACGGGAGGGAAGCTTACGGGAGGGAAGCTTACGGGAGGGAAGCTTACGGGAGGGAAGCTTACGGGAGGGAAGCTTACGGGAGGGAAGCTTACGGGAGGGAAGCTTACGGGAGGGAAGCTTACGGGAGGGAAGCTTACGGGAGGGAAGCTTACGGGAGGGAAGCTTACGGGAGGGAAGCTTACGGGAGGGAAGCTTACGGGAGGGAAGCTTACGGGAGGGAAGCTTACGGGAGGGAAGCTTACGGGAGGGAAGCTTACGGGAGGGAAGCTTACGGGAGGGAAGCTTACGGGAGGGAAGCTTACGGGAGGGAAGCTTACGGGAGGGAAGCTTACGGGAGGGAAGCTTACGGGAGGGAAGCTTACGGGAGGGAAGCTTACGGGAGGGAAGCTTACGGGAGGGAAGCTTACGGGAGGGAAGCTTACGGGAGGGAAGCTTACGGGAGGGAAGCTTACGGGAGGGAAGCTTACGGGAGGGAAGCTTACGGGAGGGAAGCTTACGGGAGGGAAGCTTACGGGAGGGAAGCTTACGGGAGGGAAGCTTACGGGAGGGAAGCTTACGGGAGGGAAGCTTACGGGAGGGAAGCTTACGGGAGGGAAGCTTACGGGAGGGAAGCTTACGGGAGGGAAGCTTACGGGAGGGAAGCTTACGGGAGGGAAGCTTACGGGAGGGAAGCTTACGGGAGGGAAGCTTACGGGAGGGAAGCTTACGGGAGGGAAGCTTACGGGAGGGAAGCTTACGGGAGGGAAGCTTACGGGAGGGAAGCTTACGGGAGGGAAGCTTACGGGAGGGAAGCTTACGGGAGGGAAGCTTACGGGAGGGAAGCTTACGGGAGGGAAGCTTACGGGAGGGAAGCTTACGGGAGGGAAGCTTACGGGAGGGAAGCTTACGGGAGGGAAGCTTACGGGAGGGAAGCTTACGGGAGGGAAGCTTACGGGAGGGAAGCTTACGGGAGGGAAGCTTACGGGAGGGAAGCTTACGGGAGGGAAGCTTACGGGAGGGAAGCTTACGGGAGGGAAGCTTACGGGAGGGAAGCTTACGGGAGGGAAGCTTACGGGAGGGAAGCTTACGGGAGGGAAGCTTACGGGAGGGAAGCTTACGGGAGGGAAGCTTACGGGAGGGAAGCTTACGGGAGGGAAGCTTACGGGAGGGAAGCTTACGGGAGGGAAGCTTACGGGAGGGAAGCTTACGGGAGGGAAGCTTACGGGAGGGAAGCTTACGGGAGGGAAGCTTACGGGAGGGAAGCTTACGGGAGGGAAGCTTACGGGAGGGAAGCTTACGGGAGGGAAGCTTACGGGAGGGAAGCTTACGGGAGGGAAGCTTACGGGAGGGAAGCTTACGGGAGGGAAGCTTACGGGAGGGAAGCTTACGGGAGGGAAGCTTACGGGAGGGAAGCTTACGGGAGGGAAGCTTACGGGAGGGAAGCTTACGGGAGGGAAGCTTACGGGAGGGAAGCTTACGGGAGGGAAGCTTACGGGAGGGAAGCTTACGGGAGGGAAGCTTACGGGAGGGAAGCTTACGGGAGGGAAGCTTACGGGAGGGAAGCTTACGGGAGGGAAGCTTACGGGAGGGAAGCTTACGGGAGGGAAGCTTACGGGAGGGAAGCTTACGGGAGGGAAGCTTACGGGAGGGAAGCTTACGGGAGGGAAGCTTACGGGAGGGAAGCTTACGGGAGGGAAGCTTACGGGAGGGAAGCTTACGGGAGGGAAGCTTACGGGAGGGAAGCTTACGGGAGGGAAGCTTACGGGAGGGAAGCTTACGGGAGGGAAGCTTACGGGAGGGAAGCTTACGGGAGGGAAGCTTACGGGAGGGAAGCTTACGGGAGGGAAGCTTACGGGAGGGAAGCTTACGGGAGGGAAGCTTACGGGAGGGAAGCTTACGGGAGGGAAGCTTACGGGAGGGAAGCTTACGGGAGGGAAGCTTACGGGAGGGAAGCTTACGGGAGGGAAGCTTACGGGAGGGAAGCTTACGGGAGGGAAGCTTACGGGAGGGAAGCTTACGGGAGGGAAGCTTACGGGAGGGAAGCTTACGGGAGGGAAGCTTACGGGAGGGAAGCTTACGGGAGGGAAGCTTACGGGAGGGAAGCTTACGGGAGGGAAGCTTACGGGAGGGAAGCTTACGGGAGGGAAGCTTACGGGAGGGAAGCTTACGGGAGGGAAGCTTACGGGAGGGAAGCTTACGGGAGGGAAGCTTACGGGAGGGAAGCTTACGGGAGGGAAGCTTACGGGAGGGAAGCTTACGGGAGGGAAGCTTACGGGAGGGAAGCTTACGGGAGGGAAGCTTACGGGAGGGAAGCTTACGGGAGGGAAGCTTACGGGAGGGAAGCTTACGGGAGGGAAGCTTACGGGAGGGAAGCTTACGGGAGGGAAGCTTACGGGAGGGAAGCTTACGGGAGGGAAGCTTACGGGAGGGAAGCTTACGGGAGGGAAGCTTACGGGAGGGAAGCTTACGGGAGGGAAGCTTACGGGAGGGAAGCTTACGGGAGGGAAGCTTACGGGAGGGAAGCTTACGGGAGGGAAGCTTACGGGAGGGAAGCTTACGGGAGGGAAGCTTACGGGAGGGAAGCTTACGGGAGGGAAGCTTACGGGAGGGAAGCTTACGGGAGGGAAGCTTACGGGAGGGAAGCTTACGGGAGGGAAGCTTACGGGAGGGAAGCTTACGGGAGGGAAGCTTACGGGAGGGAAGCTTACGGGAGGGAAGCTTACGGGAGGGAAGCTTACGGGAGGGAAGCTTACGGGAGGGAAGCTTACGGGAGGGAAGCTTACGGGAGGGAAGCTTACGGGAGGGAAGCTTACGGGAGGGAAGCTTACGGGAGGGAAGCTTACGGGAGGGAAGCTTACGGGAGGGAAGCTTACGGGAGGGAAGCTTACGGGAGGGAAGCTTACGGGAGGGAAGCTTACGGGAGGGAAGCTTACGGGAGGGAAGCTTACGGGAGGGAAGCTTACGGGAGGGAAGCTTACGGGAGGGAAGCTTACGGGAGGGAAGCTTACGGGAGGGAAGCTTACGGGAGGGAAGCTTACGGGAGGGAAGCTTACGGGAGGGAAGCTTACGGGAGGGAAGCTTACGGGAGGGAAGCTTACGGGAGGGAAGCTTACGGGAGGGAAGCTTACGGGAGGGAAGCTTACGGGAGGGAAGCTTACGGGAGGGAAGCTTACGGGAGGGAAGCTTACGGGAGGGAAGCTTACGGGAGGGAAGCTTACGGGAGGGAAGCTTACGGGAGGGAAGCTTACGGGAGGGAAGCTTACGGGAGGGAAGCTTACGGGAGGGAAGCTTACGGGAGGGAAGCTTACGGGAGGGAAGCTTACGGGAGGGAAGCTTACGGGAGGGAAGCTTACGGGAGGGAAGCTTACGGGAGGGAAGCTTACGGGAGGGAAGCTTACGGGAGGGAAGCTTACGGGAGGGAAGCTTACGGGAGGGAAGCTTACGGGAGGGAAGCTTACGGGAGGGAAGCTTACGGGAGGGAAGCTTACGGGAGGGAAGCTTACGGGAGGGAAGCTTACGGGAGGGAAGCTTACGGGAGGGAAGCTTACGGGAGGGAAGCTTACGGGAGGGAAGCTTACGGGAGGGAAGCTTACGGGAGGGAAGCTTACGGGAGGGAAGCTTACGGGAGGGAAGCTTACGGGAGGGAAGCTTACGGGAGGGAAGCTTACGGGAGGGAAGCTTACGGGAGGGAAGCTTACGGGAGGGAAGCTTACGGGAGGGAAGCTTACGGGAGGGAAGCTTACGGGAGGGAAGCTTACGGGAGGGAAGCTTACGGGAGGGAAGCTTACGGGAGGGAAGCTTACGGGAGGGAAGCTTACGGGAGGGAAGCTTACGGGAGGGAAGCTTACGGGAGGGAAGCTTACGGGAGGGAAGCTTACGGGAGGGAAGCTTACGGGAGGGAAGCTTACGGGAGGGAAGCTTACGGGAGGGAAGCTTACGGGAGGGAAGCTTACGGGAGGGAAGCTTACGGGAGGGAAGCTTACGGGAGGGAAGCTTACGGGAGGGAAGCTTACGGGAGGGAAGCTTACGGGAGGGAAGCTTACGGGAGGGAAGCTTACGGGAGGGAAGCTTACGGGAGGGAAGCTTACGGGAGGGAAGCTTACGGGAGGGAAGCTTACGGGAGGGAAGCTTACGGGAGGGAAGCTTACGGGAGGGAAGCTTACGGGAGGGAAGCTTACGGGAGGGAAGCTTACGGGAGGGAAGCTTACGGGAGGGAAGCTTACGGGAGGGAAGCTTACGGGAGGGAAGCTTACGGGAGGGAAGCTTACGGGAGGGAAGCTTACGGGAGGGAAGCTTACGGGAGGGAAGCTTACGGGAGGGAAGCTTACGGGAGGGAAGCTTACGGGAGGGAAGCTTACGGGAGGGAAGCTTACGGGAGGGAAGCTTACGGGAGGGAAGCTTACGGGAGGGAAGCTTACGGGAGGGAAGCTTACGGGAGGGAAGCTTACGGGAGGGAAGCTTACGGGAGGGAAGCTTACGGGAGGGAAGCTTACGGGAGGGAAGCTTACGGGAGGGAAGCTTACGGGAGGGAAGCTTACGGGAGGGAAGCTTACGGGAGGGAAGCTTACGGGAGGGAAGCTTACGGGAGGGAAGCTTACGGGAGGGAAGCTTACGGGAGGGAAGCTTACGGGAGGGAAGCTTACGGGAGGGAAGCTTACGGGAGGGAAGCTTACGGGAGGGAAGCTTACGGGAGGGAAGCTTACGGGAGGGAAGCTTACGGGAGGGAAGCTTACGGGAGGGAAGCTTACGGGAGGGAAGCTTACGGGAGGGAAGCTTACGGGAGGGAAGCTTACGGGAGGGAAGCTTACGGGAGGGAAGCTTACGGGAGGGAAGCTTACGGGAGGGAAGCTTACGGGAGGGAAGCTTACGGGAGGGAAGCTTACGGGAGGGAAGCTTACGGGAGGGAAGCTTACGGGAGGGAAGCTTACGGGAGGGAAGCTTACGGGAGGGAAGCTTACGGGAGGGAAGCTTACGGGAGGGAAGCTTACGGGAGGGAAGCTTACGGGAGGGAAGCTTACGGGAGGGAAGCTTACGGGAGGGAAGCTTACGGGAGGGAAGCTTACGGGAGGGAAGCTTACGGGAGGGAAGCTTACGGGAGGGAAGCTTACGGGAGGGAAGCTTACGGGAGGGAAGCTTACGGGAGGGAAGCTTACGGGAGGGAAGCTTACGGGAGGGAAGCTTACGGGAGGGAAGCTTACGGGAGGGAAGCTTACGGGAGGGAAGCTTACGGGAGGGAAGCTTACGGGAGGGAAGCTTACGGGAGGGAAGCTTACGGGAGGGAAGCTTACGGGAGGGAAGCTTACGGGAGGGAAGCTTACGGGAGGGAAGCTTACGGGAGGGAAGCTTACGGGAGGGAAGCTTACGGGAGGGAAGCTTACGGGAGGGAAGCTTACGGGAGGGAAGCTTACGGGAGGGAAGCTTACGGGAGGGAAGCTTACGGGAGGGAAGCTTACGGGAGGGAAGCTTACGGGAGGGAAGCTTACGGGAGGGAAGCTTACGGGAGGGAAGCTTACGGGAGGGAAGCTTACGGGAGGGAAGCTTACGGGAGGGAAGCTTACGGGAGGGAAGCTTACGGGAGGGAAGCTTACGGGAGGGAAGCTTACGGGAGGGAAGCTTACGGGAGGGAAGCTTACGGGAGGGAAGCTTACGGGAGGGAAGCTTACGGGAGGGAAGCTTACGGGAGGGAAGCTTACGGGAGGGAAGCTTACGGGAGGGAAGCTTACGGGAGGGAAGCTTACGGGAGGGAAGCTTACGGGAGGGAAGCTTACGGGAGGGAAGCTTACGGGAGGGAAGCTTACGGGAGGGAAGCTTACGGGAGGGAAGCTTACGGGAGGGAAGCTTACGGGAGGGAAGCTTACGGGAGGGAAGCTTACGGGAGGGAAGCTTACGGGAGGGAAGCTTACGGGAGGGAAGCTTACGGGAGGGAAGCTTACGGGAGGGAAGCTTACGGGAGGGAAGCTTACGGGAGGGAAGCTTACGGGAGGGAAGCTTACGGGAGGGAAGCTTACGGGAGGGAAGCTTACGGGAGGGAAGCTTACGGGAGGGAAGCTTACGGGAGGGAAGCTTACGGGAGGGAAGCTTACGGGAGGGAAGCTTACGGGAGGGAAGCTTACGGGAGGGAAGCTTACGGGAGGGAAGCTTACGGGAGGGAAGCTTACGGGAGGGAAGCTTACGGGAGGGAAGCTTACGGGAGGGAAGCTTACGGGAGGGAAGCTTACGGGAGGGAAGCTTACGGGAGGGAAGCTTACGGGAGGGAAGCTTACGGGAGGGAAGCTTACGGGAGGGAAGCTTACGGGAGGGAAGCTTACGGGAGGGAAGCTTACGGGAGGGAAGCTTACGGGAGGGAAGCTTACGGGAGGGAAGCTTACGGGAGGGAAGCTTACGGGAGGGAAGCTTACGGGAGGGAAGCTTACGGGAGGGAAGCTTACGGGAGGGAAGCTTACGGGAGGGAAGCTTACGGGAGGGAAGCTTACGGGAGGGAAGCTTACGGGAGGGAAGCTTACGGGAGGGAAGCTTACGGGAGGGAAGCTTACGGGAGGGAAGCTTACGGGAGGGAAGCTTACGGGAGGGAAGCTTACGGGAGGGAAGCTTACGGGAGGGAAGCTTACGGGAGGGAAGCTTACGGGAGGGAAGCTTACGGGAGGGAAGCTTACGGGAGGGAAGCTTACGGGAGGGAAGCTTACGGGAGGGAAGCTTACGGGAGGGAAGCTTACGGGAGGGAAGCTTACGGGAGGGAAGCTTACGGGAGGGAAGCTTACGGGAGGGAAGCTTACGGGAGGGAAGCTTACGGGAGGGAAGCTTACGGGAGGGAAGCTTACGGGAGGGAAGCTTACGGGAGGGAAGCTTACGGGAGGGAAGCTTACGGGAGGGAAGCTTACGGGAGGGAAGCTTACGGGAGGGAAGCTTACGGGAGGGAAGCTTACGGGAGGGAAGCTTACGGGAGGGAAGCTTACGGGAGGGAAGCTTACGGGAGGGAAGCTTACGGGAGGGAAGCTTACGGGAGGGAAGCTTACGGGAGGGAAGCTTACGGGAGGGAAGCTTACGGGAGGGAAGCTTACGGGAGGGAAGCTTACGGGAGGGAAGCTTACGGGAGGGAAGCTTACGGGAGGGAAGCTTACGGGAGGGAAGCTTACGGGAGGGAAGCTTACGGGAGGGAAGCTTACGGGAGGGAAGCTTACGGGAGGGAAGCTTACGGGAGGGAAGCTTACGGGAGGGAAGCTTACGGGAGGGAAGCTTACGGGAGGGAAGCTTACGGGAGGGAAGCTTACGGGAGGGAAGCTTACGGGAGGGAAGCTTACGGGAGGGAAGCTTACGGGAGGGAAGCTTACGGGAGGGAAGCTTACGGGAGGGAAGCTTACGGGAGGGAAGCTTACGGGAGGGAAGCTTACGGGAGGGAAGCTTACGGGAGGGAAGCTTACGGGAGGGAAGCTTACGGGAGGGAAGCTTACGGGAGGGAAGCTTACGGGAGGGAAGCTTACGGGAGGGAAGCTTACGGGAGGGAAGCTTACGGGAGGGAAGCTTACGGGAGGGAAGCTTACGGGAGGGAAGCTTACGGGAGGGAAGCTTACGGGAGGGAAGCTTACGGGAGGGAAGCTTACGGGAGGGAAGCTTACGGGAGGGAAGCTTACGGGAGGGAAGCTTACGGGAGGGAAGCTTACGGGAGGGAAGCTTACGGGAGGGAAGCTTACGGGAGGGAAGCTTACGGGAGGGAAGCTTACGGGAGGGAAGCTTACGGGAGGGAAGCTTACGGGAGGGAAGCTTACGGGAGGGAAGCTTACGGGAGGGAAGCTTACGGGAGGGAAGCTTACGGGAGGGAAGCTTACGGGAGGGAAGCTTACGGGAGGGAAGCTTACGGGAGGGAAGCTTACGGGAGGGAAGCTTACGGGAGGGAAGCTTACGGGAGGGAAGCTTACGGGAGGGAAGCTTACGGGAGGGAAGCTTACGGGAGGGAAGCTTACGGGAGGGAAGCTTACGGGAGGGAAGCTTACGGGAGGGAAGCTTACGGGAGGGAAGCTTACGGGAGGGAAGCTTACGGGAGGGAAGCTTACGGGAGGGAAGCTTACGGGAGGGAAGCTTACGGGAGGGAAGCTTACGGGAGGGAAGCTTACGGGAGGGAAGCTTACGGGAGGGAAGCTTACGGGAGGGAAGCTTACGGGAGGGAAGCTTACGGGAGGGAAGCTTACGGGAGGGAAGCTTACGGGAGGGAAGCTTACGGGAGGGAAGCTTACGGGAGGGAAGCTTACGGGAGGGAAGCTTACGGGAGGGAAGCTTACGGGAGGGAAGCTTACGGGAGGGAAGCTTACGGGAGGGAAGCTTACGGGAGGGAAGCTTACGGGAGGGAAGCTTACGGGAGGGAAGCTTACGGGAGGGAAGCTTACGGGAGGGAAGCTTACGGGAGGGAAGCTTACGGGAGGGAAGCTTACGGGAGGGAAGCTTACGGGAGGGAAGCTTACGGGAGGGAAGCTTACGGGAGGGAAGCTTACGGGAGGGAAGCTTACGGGAGGGAAGCTTACGGGAGGGAAGCTTACGGGAGGGAAGCTTACGGGAGGGAAGCTTACGGGAGGGAAGCTTACGGGAGGGAAGCTTACGGGAGGGAAGCTTACGGGAGGGAAGCTTACGGGAGGGAAGCTTACGGGAGGGAAGCTTACGGGAGGGAAGCTTACGGGAGGGAAGCTTACGGGAGGGAAGCTTACGGGAGGGAAGCTTACGGGAGGGAAGCTTACGGGAGGGAAGCTTACGGGAGGGAAGCTTACGGGAGGGAAGCTTACGGGAGGGAAGCTTACGGGAGGGAAGCTTACGGGAGGGAAGCTTACGGGAGGGAAGCTTACGGGAGGGAAGCTTACGGGAGGGAAGCTTACGGGAGGGAAGCTTACGGGAGGGAAGCTTACGGGAGGGAAGCTTACGGGAGGGAAGCTTACGGGAGGGAAGCTTACGGGAGGGAAGCTTACGGGAGGGAAGCTTACGGGAGGGAAGCTTACGGGAGGGAAGCTTACGGGAGGGAAGCTTACGGGAGGGAAGCTTACGGGAGGGAAGCTTACGGGAGGGAAGCTTACGGGAGGGAAGCTTACGGGAGGGAAGCTTACGGGAGGGAAGCTTACGGGAGGGAAGCTTACGGGAGGGAAGCTTACGGGAGGGAAGCTTACGGGAGGGAAGCTTACGGGAGGGAAGCTTACGGGAGGGAAGCTTACGGGAGGGAAGCTTACGGGAGGGAAGCTTACGGGAGGGAAGCTTACGGGAGGGAAGCTTACGGGAGGGAAGCTTACGGGAGGGAAGCTTACGGGAGGGAAGCTTACGGGAGGGAAGCTTACGGGAGGGAAGCTTACGGGAGGGAAGCTTACGGGAGGGAAGCTTACGGGAGGGAAGCTTACGGGAGGGAAGCTTACGGGAGGGAAGCTTACGGGAGGGAAGCTTACGGGAGGGAAGCTTACGGGAGGGAAGCTTACGGGAGGGAAGCTTACGGGAGGGAAGCTTACGGGAGGGAAGCTTACGGGAGGGAAGCTTACGGGAGGGAAGCTTACGGGAGGGAAGCTTACGGGAGGGAAGCTTACGGGAGGGAAGCTTACGGGAGGGAAGCTTACGGGAGGGAAGCTTACGGGAGGGAAGCTTACGGGAGGGAAGCTTACGGGAGGGAAGCTTACGGGAGGGAAGCTTACGGGAGGGAAGCTTACGGGAGGGAAGCTTACGGGAGGGAAGCTTACGGGAGGGAAGCTTACGGGAGGGAAGCTTACGGGAGGGAAGCTTACGGGAGGGAAGCTTACGGGAGGGAAGCTTACGGGAGGGAAGCTTACGGGAGGGAAGCTTACGGGAGGGAAGCTTACGGGAGGGAAGCTTACGGGAGGGAAGCTTACGGGAGGGAAGCTTACGGGAGGGAAGCTTACGGGAGGGAAGCTTACGGGAGGGAAGCTTACGGGAGGGAAGCTTACGGGAGGGAAGCTTACGGGAGGGAAGCTTACGGGAGGGAAGCTTACGGGAGGGAAGCTTACGGGAGGGAAGCTTACGGGAGGGAAGCTTACGGGAGGGAAGCTTACGGGAGGGAAGCTTACGGGAGGGAAGCTTACGGGAGGGAAGCTTACGGGAGGGAAGCTTACGGGAGGGAAGCTTACGGGAGGGAAGCTTACGGGAGGGAAGCTTACGGGAGGGAAGCTTACGGGAGGGAAGCTTACGGGAGGGAAGCTTACGGGAGGGAAGCTTACGGGAGGGAAGCTTACGGGAGGGAAGCTTACGGGAGGGAAGCTTACGGGAGGGAAGCTTACGGGAGGGAAGCTTACGGGAGGGAAGCTTACGGGAGGGAAGCTTACGGGAGGGAAGCTTACGGGAGGGAAGCTTACGGGAGGGAAGCTTACGGGAGGGAAGCTTACGGGAGGGAAGCTTACGGGAGGGAAGCTTACGGGAGGGAAGCTTACGGGAGGGAAGCTTACGGGAGGGAAGCTTACGGGAGGGAAGCTTACGGGAGGGAAGCTTACGGGAGGGAAGCTTACGGGAGGGAAGCTTACGGGAGGGAAGCTTACGGGAGGGAAGCTTACGGGAGGGAAGCTTACGGGAGGGAAGCTTACGGGAGGGAAGCTTACGGGAGGGAAGCTTACGGGAGGGAAGCTTACGGGAGGGAAGCTTACGGGAGGGAAGCTTACGGGAGGGAAGCTTACGGGAGGGAAGCTTACGGGAGGGAAGCTTACGGGAGGGAAGCTTACGGGAGGGAAGCTTACGGGAGGGAAGCTTACGGGAGGGAAGCTTACGGGAGGGAAGCTTACGGGAGGGAAGCTTACGGGAGGGAAGCTTACGGGAGGGAAGCTTACGGGAGGGAAGCTTACGGGAGGGAAGCTTACGGGAGGGAAGCTTACGGGAGGGAAGCTTACGGGAGGGAAGCTTACGGGAGGGAAGCTTACGGGAGGGAAGCTTACGGGAGGGAAGCTTACGGGAGGGAAGCTTACGGGAGGGAAGCTTACGGGAGGGAAGCTTACGGGAGGGAAGCTTACGGGAGGGAAGCTTACGGGAGGGAAGCTTACGGGAGGGAAGCTTACGGGAGGGAAGCTTACGGGAGGGAAGCTTACGGGAGGGAAGCTTACGGGAGGGAAGCTTACGGGAGGGAAGCTTACGGGAGGGAAGCTTACGGGAGGGAAGCTTACGGGAGGGAAGCTTACGGGAGGGAAGCTTACGGGAGGGAAGCTTACGGGAGGGAAGCTTACGGGAGGGAAGCTTACGGGAGGGAAGCTTACGGGAGGGAAGCTTACGGGAGGGAAGCTTACGGGAGGGAAGCTTACGGGAGGGAAGCTTACGGGAGGGAAGCTTACGGGAGGGAAGCTTACGGGAGGGAAGCTTACGGGAGGGAAGCTTACGGGAGGGAAGCTTACGGGAGGGAAGCTTACGGGAGGGAAGCTTACGGGAGGGAAGCTTACGGGAGGGAAGCTTACGGGAGGGAAGCTTACGGGAGGGAAGCTTACGGGAGGGAAGCTTACGGGAGGGAAGCTTACGGGAGGGAAGCTTACGGGAGGGAAGCTTACGGGAGGGAAGCTTACGGGAGGGAAGCTTACGGGAGGGAAGCTTACGGGAGGGAAGCTTACGGGAGGGAAGCTTACGGGAGGGAAGCTTACGGGAGGGAAGCTTACGGGAGGGAAGCTTACGGGAGGGAAGCTTACGGGAGGGAAGCTTACGGGAGGGAAGCTTACGGGAGGGAAGCTTACGGGAGGGAAGCTTACGGGAGGGAAGCTTACGGGAGGGAAGCTTACGGGAGGGAAGCTTACGGGAGGGAAGCTTACGGGAGGGAAGCTTACGGGAGGGAAGCTTACGGGAGGGAAGCTTACGGGAGGGAAGCTTACGGGAGGGAAGCTTACGGGAGGGAAGCTTACGGGAGGGAAGCTTACGGGAGGGAAGCTTACGGGAGGGAAGCTTACGGGAGGGAAGCTTACGGGAGGGAAGCTTACGGGAGGGAAGCTTACGGGAGGGAAGCTTACGGGAGGGAAGCTTACGGGAGGGAAGCTTACGGGAGGGAAGCTTACGGGAGGGAAGCTTACGGGAGGGAAGCTTACGGGAGGGAAGCTTACGGGAGGGAAGCTTACGGGAGGGAAGCTTACGGGAGGGAAGCTTACGGGAGGGAAGCTTACGGGAGGGAAGCTTACGGGAGGGAAGCTTACGGGAGGGAAGCTTACGGGAGGGAAGCTTACGGGAGGGAAGCTTACGGGAGGGAAGCTTACGGGAGGGAAGCTTACGGGAGGGAAGCTTACGGGAGGGAAGCTTACGGGAGGGAAGCTTACGGGAGGGAAGCTTACGGGAGGGAAGCTTACGGGAGGGAAGCTTACGGGAGGGAAGCTTACGGGAGGGAAGCTTACGGGAGGGAAGCTTACGGGAGGGAAGCTTACGGGAGGGAAGCTTACGGGAGGGAAGCTTACGGGAGGGAAGCTTACGGGAGGGAAGCTTACGGGAGGGAAGCTTACGGGAGGGAAGCTTACGGGAGGGAAGCTTACGGGAGGGAAGCTTACGGGAGGGAAGCTTACGGGAGGGAAGCTTACGGGAGGGAAGCTTACGGGAGGGAAGCTTACGGGAGGGAAGCTTACGGGAGGGAAGCTTACGGGAGGGAAGCTTACGGGAGGGAAGCTTACGGGAGGGAAGCTTACGGGAGGGAAGCTTACGGGAGGGAAGCTTACGGGAGGGAAGCTTACGGGAGGGAAGCTTACGGGAGGGAAGCTTACGGGAGGGAAGCTTACGGGAGGGAAGCTTACGGGAGGGAAGCTTACGGGAGGGAAGCTTACGGGAGGGAAGCTTACGGGAGGGAAGCTTACGGGAGGGAAGCTTACGGGAGGGAAGCTTACGGGAGGGAAGCTTACGGGAGGGAAGCTTACGGGAGGGAAGCTTACGGGAGGGAAGCTTACGGGAGGGAAGCTTACGGGAGGGAAGCTTACGGGAGGGAAGCTTACGGGAGGGAAGCTTACGGGAGGGAAGCTTACGGGAGGGAAGCTTACGGGAGGGAAGCTTACGGGAGGGAAGCTTACGGGAGGGAAGCTTACGGGAGGGAAGCTTACGGGAGGGAAGCTTACGGGAGGGAAGCTTACGGGAGGGAAGCTTACGGGAGGGAAGCTTACGGGAGGGAAGCTTACGGGAGGGAAGCTTACGGGAGGGAAGCTTACGGGAGGGAAGCTTACGGGAGGGAAGCTTACGGGAGGGAAGCTTACGGGAGGGAAGCTTACGGGAGGGAAGCTTACGGGAGGGAAGCTTACGGGAGGGAAGCTTACGGGAGGGAAGCTTACGGGAGGGAAGCTTACGGGAGGGAAGCTTACGGAGGGAAGCTTACGGGAGGGAAGCTTACGGGAGGGAAGCTTACGGGAGGGAAGCTTACGGGAGGGAAGCTTACGGGAGGGAAGCTTACGGGAGGGAAGCTTACGGGAGGGAAGCTTACGGGAGGGAAGCTTACGGGAGGGAAGCTTACGGGAGGGAAGCTTACGGGAGGGAAGCTTACGGGAGGGAAGCTTACGGGAGGGAAGCTTACGGGAGGGAAGCTTACGGGAGGGAAGCTTACGGGAGGGAAGCTTACGGGAGGGAAGCTTACGGGAGGGAAGCTTACGGGAGGGAAGCTTACGGGAGGGAAGCTTACGGGAGGGAAGCTTACGGGAGGGAAGCTTACGGGAGGGAAGCTTACGGGAGGGAAGCTTACGGGAGGGAAGCTTACGGGAGGGAAGCTTACGGGAGGGAAGCTTACGGGAGGGAAGCTTACGGGAGGGAAGCTTACGGGAGGGAAGCTTACGGGAGGGAAGCTTACGGGAGGGAAGCTTACGGGAGGGAAGCTTACGGGAGGGAAGCTTACGGGAGGGAAGCTTACGGGAGGGAAGCTTACGGGAGGGAAGCTTACGGGAGGGAAGCTTACGGGAGGGAAGCTTACGGGAGGGAAGCTTACGGGAGGGAAGCTTACGGGAGGGAAGCTTACGGGAGGGAAGCTTACGGGAGGGAAGCTTACGGGAGGGAAGCTTACGGGAGGGAAGCTTACGGGAGGGAAGCTTACGGGAGGGAAGCTTACGGGAGGGAAGCTTACGGGAGGGAAGCTTACGGGAGGGAAGCTTACGGGAGGGAAGCTTACGGGAGGGAAGCTTACGGGAGGGAAGCTTACGGGAGGGAAGCTTACGGGAGGGAAGCTTACGGGAGGGAAGCTTACGGGAGGGAAGCTTACGGGAGGGAAGCTTACGGGAGGGAAGCTTACGGGAGGGAAGCTTACGGGAGGGAAGCTTACGGGAGGGAAGCTTACGGGAGGGAAGCTTACGGGAGGGAAGCTTACGGGAGGGAAGCTTACGGGAGGGAAGCTTACGGGAGGGAAGCTTACGGGAGGGAAGCTTACGGGAGGGAAGCTTACGGGAGGGAAGCTTACGGGAGGGAAGCTTACGGGAGGGAAGCTTACGGGAGGGAAGCTTACGGGAGGGAAGCTTACGGGAGGGAAGCTTACGGGAGGGAAGCTTACGGGAGGGAAGCTTACGGGAGGGAAGCTTACGGGAGGGAAGCTTACGGGAGGGAAGCTTACGGGAGGGAAGCTTACGGGAGGGAAGCTTACGGGAGGGAAGCTTACGGGAGGGAAGCTTACGGGAGGGAAGCTTACGGGAGGGAAGCTTACGGGAGGGAAGCTTACGGGAGGGAAGCTTACGGGAGGGAAGCTTACGGGAGGGAAGCTTACGGGAGGGAAGCTTACGGGAGGGAAGCTTACGGGAGGGAAGCTTACGGGAGGGAAGCTTACGGGAGGGAAGCTTACGGGAGGGAAGCTTACGGGAGGGAAGCTTACGGGAGGGAAGCTTACGGGAGGGAAGCTTACGGGAGGGAAGCTTACGGGAGGGAAGCTTACGGGAGGGAAGCTTACGGGAGGGAAGCTTACGGAGGGAAGCTTACGGGAGGGAAGCTTACGGGAGGGAAGCTTACGGGAGGGAAGTTTACGGGAGGGAAGTTTATGGGAGGCATCAGGGGTACTTTAAAAAAAAACGCAGAGAGTTGTGGATGACTGGAAGCCCTCGCCAGGGACGGTGGTGGAGGCACATGGATGGAAGAAAAAGAGGGTTATGGGGTAGGGAGGGTTTAATGCTTTAAGGAATATATGGGTTGGCCCAACAAACCAGGGCCAAAGGGCCTGTGCTGTAGTGTTCGATGTTCTAAAAATGCGAAATGCTGCTCAAGATCATATCTACAGTTTCTTGCATCTTTTACAAGAGGCAGCACAGTTAAGAGTAGCAGTTAGTGTGATGCAATTACAGTGCCAGCAATCCAGTTTGAATCCAGTGCCGTCTGTAAATTGTCCCTGTGTTTGTGTGGGTTTCCTCCCACATTGCAAAGATATACAGGATTAGTAAGTTGACTGGTCACATAGGTGTGTTTGGATAGTGCACCCTGATGGGCTGGGAAGGCCCCTGTGACTGTTCTGCATTTCTAAAGTCAATTAAAATTTTAAAGAATGATCATCGCTTCAATTTTATTGTGAAAGAGTAATAAAATTGATCAGAGTAAACTGGGTCAGAAAGTGTACTCACACTTGGCATTGGAAGGAAAAGTCCATTTTAAAATAGCTCAAGCTGTTACACTGGGCTTCGGAATATCAATCTTGGAACCCATACACAACCGCCCACTAGTCATGTGCTTCTTGCTAGAGCTTCAGGTCCATAGAAGTAAAAATTGTCAAGAAAATTGTTTTTTTTTTCCCAGAACAGGAGAGGAAAAAAAATAATCAGGATTATACTCGTTCTGATGGAGATTGGTGCCAACAGTCCACAAGATGTGACTGCTCAGCATCTCTTCAGTGCTCTAACAAAATACATACGGTATTAGAAACCAGCACTTCATCCATCCAGGTGCAAAGGACCCTTTGGCCCAAGAGGTCTGCAGCAAGCACAATGCCAAATTAGACCCTCTCCTGTCTGCTCATGAACCATTTATCTTCCATTCCCTGCATTTTCATGCATCTCGCTAAAAGTTTCTTAAAAGGCTACTAACATATCAGCTTCCACCACTACCTCAGCAGCCTGTTCTAGGCACCTCGCACTGCTCCAAACACATCCTTTAATCTCAACTTTATCTTCACAAACTTGTGGACTGAAAACTACTGAGAAGCCCAAATAACCATTTCAACGACATTAAATTGACTGGCCCTCGAGTCACTATTTGTGCACAACATTTTACTCCATGTGCCAGTGACTCAAAAGGGCAAGTGTAGCGTGGCGGCATAGTTGAGCAACTGGACTAAGCATTTAAAAAAAAAGGCCTCAATGTAACACTGAAATAGTCAGAAAAGGCTATACAAAGATTTGCAAGTAGGAGGAAACATTTGTCCAACTCGAGAAGAGCCAAGTACCAATAATGAGTTCAAAGTAATGGTTGTGAAGGAACTCTGTCCTTGGATGTGAAAGGCACTATATAAAAAAAACCAGCTCTTCCTTTCCCAGATTTATTATTGCACAAGTTACAAATCCTGACTTTCGTGATACAAATAATTACTGGAACAAAAACACATTTTAAAACATGCATTTGGTTCAAATGTGCGTGATGCACCATAAATGGTCTGGTAAACAGGGCAAAAGTCTGTACAATTTAAAAGGAAACCAAACCAATGCACTTTGCTCTAACTGATACTGAACAGTCTGTCTGGATCAGGGTATTGGCTGCCAACCCAACTTCCTGTCAAGTACACACGCAATGCACAACTTGCCCCAAAAGATTATCAGTAGATTTGGAACACACCTCTAAAATTGCAAGTGTGATAAACTGTAGAGGAAAAGAATCAAGGTCACGCCACACAATGTGTATACAACAGTAACGCTCCACCTCAGTGAAGGAAATTTGCTTGAATTGCAGCCAATACTAACTACAACCAGTCGAATACAATTTTCTCATCACTGAAAGGCAATTAACCCCCCCCCCCCACCTACACAATGCAGGATGGCTATTACATCACCTTGTCAAGATACACAAAATGTTAAATTCATTTGGTCAACGAAACAAATGAACCATGAAGTCCAAAGCATGCACCGAGATAGATTTTCCAGTTCAGATGGCAATTCAAATAATTATTGGTGATAACTTGAAAGTCTTGTGTTTTCTTCTTTAAAACATGTGCAAGAATTTTCAGTGTTAACAGAATTCAAGTCAGTAAGAACATTTCCAAAGTGAATTAATGCACCTACTTTTTCCACATTTAAAAAAAACACCCTCAAAACATAATATAGAAAATAGTGAGTGGTTGCTTTAGCAACAACAGCTGGAATTCTGAATTACTGATAAATAGACATGTTCACGTTCCACCACATCAGTTAAATTTAGTAATTATTAAATGTGAAATCTAAAATTGTGAAACAATCCTACACTTAAGGATTGCTGTTAAAATCCATCTGGTTGACTAACATCCTCGGGTGAAGAAATCTACAGTCTTTATCTGGTCTAGCTGATCCTTTTACATAACCATATAACCATTTACGGAGTGGAAACAGGCCACGTTGGCCTTTCGAGTCCGCACCAGTTCACTGATTTTGTGCGCCCTCTTCAGGCATTGGTGATTTTAAGTGTATCTTTGAGAAGTTTAAGATCTATCCATAGGTTCTCTGTACTTTGGGTGTGAAATCTCATATTAAAATATTCAAAAGCATTGGCTTTGTGGGAGAAGCCAGTGAGTGGCCGTGGACAATAGCTTCTCAGACTGGAGGCCTGTGACTAGTGGTGTGCTGCAGGGATCGGTGCTGGGACCAGCGTAGCTTGTCGTCAGATCCACAATCTGGACAACAATGTGGTGATTGGATCAGCAAGTTTGCAGACAATACTCCTACTCTGTTCTATTGTCTAGTACTTATGGATAGATTTGCTGGATAGCACACAAAGCAAACTGTATCTCATTGAAACTTATTCCAATAGAGTATTTTGAGCCCAAATCCTGAAATGACTCCAGATAATGTCATAGAAGCCAGATAATGAATGGCCAGCTTTTTTTTTTAAATTGCAGACTCTTCAGATGATGCTAAACAAAAAAAAAATTGTTTGGGAATTTTTACTAATGCATTTCACAGTGGAACAAAATTCCCCAAAAGTACAGCTTTATTGAGAAAGTAAGCAAAGAATAAAGAAAGTGGCATTGATGTGGCAAAATTACAGGTATTGACAGTTTCAGCCAAAAAAAAAGCAATTTTGATTTGGTGCCCAAGCAGATTTTAGCAGGCACCTGCAAAGCACCAAGGCACTACCAAAATATCGTGCCAAAATCCTGAATTAGAACGAACCTTGAAATACTGGAAATTCAAGTTCTCCATTTCAGCTGTCTCAGTCACCAAGTTAAATTATAACCCTCTTAAAAACCAATTAGGTATACAATCTGAAGATCAGTATTTAATATCAACTGATTAAAGGGCATATATGACAAACTTACAGAAGCATACTTTTCTCCCAAAAAGAATTAATTGAGTATCAGGCAATGTTTCTTTTTTAATTCCCTCATGTTTCAACAGCCAACACTGCAGTTTACCCTATATTAAGTGCAACTCACTGGATTCCTTCAATGCACAGCGTATCCAAGTAGCTTCAAACATCCTGTACCTTCCTCCAAAACACAAAAAAAGACCACTAAGGTATATCTTGGACTCCATGTCACAGTTTTCAAGGATTACCAACAAGTGCACATACTGTGTCTCCATTTTCCAGGAGTACTTTTATACCCAACCACCAGCTGATTCAAGCATCGAATCCATGCTGCTGAAGACCCAACTGCGCTGGGTGGGTCACGTCTCCAGAATGGAGGACCATCGCCTTCCCAAGATCGTGTTATATGGCGAGCTCTCCACTGGCCACCGAGACAGAGGTGCACCAAGGACTGCTTCAAGAAATCTCTTGGTGCCTGCCACATTGACCACCGCCAGTGGGCTGCTATCACCTCCAACCGTGCATCTTGGCGCCTCACAGTTTGGCGGGCAGCAACCTCCTTGGAAGACGACCGCAGAGCTCACCTCACTGACAAAAGACAAAGGAGGAAAAACCCAACACCCAACCCCAACCCACCAATTTTCCCTTGCAACCGTGTCTGCCTGTCCCGCATCGGACTTGTCAGTCACCAACGAGCCTGCAGCAGACGTGGACATACCCCTCCATAAATCTTCATCCGCGAAGCCAAGCCAAAGATAAAAAAAAAAGAAAAATCTGTTTCATACTGGTGTTTGTACTGTGGTTTAGCCAAAAACTCAGTCCAGAGTATATAATATGAAAGGTTAAAAATGGCTGGAGTCCAAAAGGTTAAACATTCAATGTAGATAATGTATATGCTCATTTTTTAAAAATTACTCACTTCTCATGTAAATCAACCCAAGTGTTGCGCTTTTATCAGAAGCAATGAATGGTACAAATGGACTCAAGACTGGAACTATCTTGCATCAAATTACCATTTTGTACAAAGGAATATTTATTTATAAGAAGGAATCAAGATTGTTTTAGGAAATGAGGCTGGTGGGAGCAGATTAGGCATCATCCATGGAGAGAAATGGTCAGTCGATGTTTTGAGTTGAGATCCGTTAATCAAAAAATTAACTGACCATTTCTTCTTCCCCCAACTCTCGACCCTCCACGTTGACATCTCTGAAGGATAATTTTAAACCATAAATAAAACTGAAGTTATCCATCTTCAAGTCTTTCTTCTGACATCTGGCATACTTTTGGGGAGAAAAATAAACAAATTTACCCTAATTCTATTACTGCAATGTTGAACTAACTTGGCTTTCCACACTGCGAACCAACAAAGGCAATTCAAAGCCAAATCAAAATATCAAGGAATAAAACTTCGCCTTCAATTTTTTTTTGATTTGGAATTGTATTGGAACTCCAAACTCAACATACATTAGCAATTAACATTTGGAAAAATAAGCTTTATCAAGAGCCATTGCAATCTTTAAAATTAATCTATAGTTCACCATCCTATATTCTCACTCAAAAACTTTTCTCATTAAAAAGCCATTCTCCCCCACAGTTAAACACACAGGAAAGCAAAATGATGAAATTGTGATGTATCCCAAACCTTGAGCATTAGATTTAAGAATTTAAAAAACCCATTCGTAATACTTTATCTCAGTCTTTTGTAAAAAAATGCAGTCCTCTTCTGCTATTGTGAAAAGACATGAAATCTGCCAAAGCTATTTTGAAGTTACCATGGACTTCAATAATAGTTAATGACATGACGGAGGAAAACATCCAGAAGCAAAGTGTGCAAATGCAGGATGAACATTTGTTGCTCATTACACTAGTCTTTTTTTCTTTTTCTCTTTGGCTTGGCTTCGCGGACGAAGATTTATGGAGGGGGTAAAAAGTCCACGTCAGCTGCAGGCTCGTTTGTGGCTGACCAGTCCGATGCGGGACAGGCAGACACGATTGCAGCGGTTGCAAGGGAAAATTGGTTGGTTGGGGTTGGGTGTTGGGTTTTTCCTCCTTTGCCTTTTGTCAGTGAGGTGGGCTCTGCGGTCTTCTTCAAAGGAGGCTGCTGCCCGCCAAACTGTGAGGCGCCAAGATGCACGGTTTGAGGCGTTATCAGCCCACTGGCGGTGGTCAATGTGGCAGGCACCAAGAGATTTCTTTAGGCAGTCCTTGTACCTTTTCTTTGGTGCACCTCTGTCACGGTGGCCAGTGGAGAGCTCGCCATATAATACGATCTTGGGAAGGCGATGGTCCTCCATTCTGGAGACGTGACCCATCCAGCGCAGCTGGATCTTCAGCAGCGTGGACTCGATGCTGTCGACCTCTGCCATCTCGAGTACCTCGACGTTAGGGGTGTGAGCGCTCCAATGGATGTTGAGGATGGAGCGGAGACAACGCTGGTGGAAGCGTTCTAGGAGCCGTAGGTGGTGCCGGTAGAGGACCCATGATTCGGAGCCGAACAGGAGTGTGGGTATGACAACGGCTCTGTATACGCTTATCTTTGTGAGGTTTTTCAGTTGGTTGTTTTTCCAGACTCTTTTGTGTAGTCTTCCAAAGGCGCTATTTGCCTTGGCGAGTCTGTTGTCTATCTCATTGTCGATCCTTGCATCTGATGAAATGGTGCAGCCGAGATAGGTAAACTGGTTGACCGTTTTGAGTTTTGTGTGCCCGATGGAGATGTGGGGGGGCTGGTAGTCATGGTGGGGAGCTGGCTGATGGAGGACCTCAGTTTTCTTCAGGCTGACTTCCAGGCCAAACATTTTGGCAGTTTCCGCAAAGCAGGACGTCAAGCGCTGAAGAGCTGGCTCTGAATGGGCAACTAAAGCGGCATCGTCTGCAAAGAGTAGTTCACGGACAAGTTTCTCTTGTGTCTTGGTGTGAGCTTGCAGGCGCCTCAGATTGAAGAGACTGCCATCCGTGCGGTACCGGATGTAAACAGCGTCTTCATTGTTGGGGTCTTTCATGGCTTGGTTCAGCATCATGCTGAAGAAGATTGAAAAGAGGGTTGGTGCGAGAACACAGCCTTGCTTCACGCCATTGTTAATGGAGAAGGGTTCAGAGAGCTCATTGCTGTATCTGACCCGACCTTGTTGGTTTTCGTGCAGTTGGATAATCATGTTGAGGAACTTTGGGGGACATCCGATGCGCTCTAGTATTTGCCAAAGCCCTTTCCTGCTCACTAACAGGACAAAGCTACCCACATGCAGTTGATCATTTCACTGATAAGTTGTTGAGACAAGACACTCCTTGGTCTCCGATTTCTATTGTATCCAGGTGGGAAGAGAAACAAATCTAAATTCTACTACCAGATTTTTTTTCAGGGATAAAGTTTCAGCAGAATTCCCCCCCCACCATTCAAAAATCTGTCTGACTTCCAAGTTTAATTAATTGCTTCTTAGCACAGAGGTTTACATTACAAATCCAGAGATTACTACTTGCCAAATGTTCCAGTTATCCATGTGAAGAAACATGCCTGTTCCTATTCAAATTTGACAGCAAGTCCAAAAGCATATTAAATTGCAACCAGTGTCGTTTTCATGTAATACAGCTACAGATGACATCTGTTTGTTGCCACTTTCATTTCTATTTGAAAAGGACTTTTAAAAATTAAAAATGACAGAAAACTGATAAAATTACCCATTTATAATTATCCAAGACTACAAACTTCTGCCAGTCCAGCAGATTAAATCTTTTACAGAAAGAAAGAGGTGAAATGCAATTGAAGAATAATTTTTTTTGTCTATCATAGACCAGGTCAAAAATGATTCCTGCACATCACGATGCAATACACAAATTGTTCATTTATTCCCAACTACACTTGATAAAAACCTTAAGCTTTGGGAAAAAAAAATAGTTTATAGTTAGTAGGCAACTCAAAACATGCTGGTCTTTATTTCAATAAAGTCTCCAGGGTAACAAAGTCTTGCAACAACTATGCACTGCATGCACACCCGAGAGGAGTATGTGAAGCTTTGGGTTCCATAGCTCAAGGAAGATGCATCTGCCTTGGAGATGGTGCACTTGAACTCATTATATGGATTTATGCAAGGAAGAAGCTGTCAACGAGAGTGATTTCACTCCAGTTCAAAATGAGAGAGGCAACTCCATTGAGGTACACCGAGATCAGAGACATTGACAGGCTCTTTTCTCTGAGCGAGACTCACTTGTTTGGACTTCGGAAAAGAAGGCAGTCAATTGCAGCACTCTAAAAGGAATTTCTCCTTGTACTAAATGACAATTTTGGTGGGTGGGAACCCCGCACAAACAGGGAGAATGTACAAACTCCTGACAGAAAGTGCTGGATTTGAATCTGGGTCACTGGGGCTGTTACAGCATTATGTGCTAACCGCTGAGTGCAACCAATAGCAATTAACATTTAAATGCTTTTGGTGGCAATCCTTGCTCATCCCAACAAATTAAGAGACGGACAGAAGGAGGAGCTTTATGGCAATGAAGAACTGTCTACCAGAAGCCTAGCCAAGGAAAGAAACTTCAGTAAAAGTTCAAAAATCTGGATACTAGAATTCTAGACCATGCTAGGATCCAGACCTCTCAAAAACTCTCATCTGAAATCCTGACCTCATGATATTCTGGACTTTTTGAAAGCACTCTGCTTTTGTGTTCATGAAATGCCACAGATACACAGCGACAACAAGCGACCATGCGGAAGTCGCAGGTATGGAAGCATTTTTTATCTGAAAAAAAAATGCTTCATTAATAAAATATCAAAATTTACTTCTTTAATCATCCTAAATTTGAATTTTAGAATACTGCCCAAGAATCCATAAAATATAAAAATCCAGACTGAACCAATCTCTATGCAGTCTGTATTTTAGGACTTATACTATAGGTCTTTTATTTAAAAAAAAACTTTCTTCATAGCTTCTTGTATTCGCTTAGCATCCTCTGTTATTTGAAACTTGGCCCTGGGGAAATACTACAAGTGGTGTACTTTCATTAACCGGGACAGTAGCTACACAGGTGGGGCAATGATGGAGTGGCTCATTTATTCAAAAACTGAAAATGTTGAAACAGCTCACAATCTGGTTGAAGGGAAATAAATTCCAATGTAACATTTGAAATTCTGCTCAACTACCTAAAAAGTAATTCAGAAGCTAATTTGAGACATTAACGTTGTTTTGAACAGCTGACAGATGACACAGGAAAGAGGTTTGTCCAGGCCAGAAGAAAGGAAGAGTGGCTTACTGTTAGATCACGAGGGAATCCTGCAATTTTAGCAGCTGCTATAATAGTGAATAGCTTTCACTTTTAAAGTAAACCATATAACAGTTTACGGCGTGGAAACAGGCCATGTCGGCCCTTCAAGTCCACGCCAGTTCACTTGCCAATGCCCCGGGCCAGAGTTAGTCCCAACAGTGTTTACATAGGATGGCGGCCACTTCCCCTCTTAGCCATGAAAATATTCACACTCAGGAAGGATCACCAGAAATCACATCTCCAAATCATCAACGTATCACCTCCAGGGTTCCCAACGCAGCAGAATTTAAATGAAATATCCAGTAGTCCAGTGTTACTTTCAGGTTACCGTAATCTCTCAAGACATTCCACCACAAAAGGAATTGCTTTTATTCAGTATTTACTTAAAAATAATCTCGTCAGAATTTGAGTAAAGCCAGAAATTCAATTACCAGGCCACCATGCATCAAGACTGCCGTGATGAACCTACGTTGGGTAGAATGTCAAAACATGCTAAACTTTTAATTCTTTCACTAAAATATAGAGCATTACAGCACAGAAACAGGCCCCTTTGGCCCTTCTCATTTGTGACATTTTTTTTGGCCTCGTCCCACTGGCCTGCACCTAGTCCATCATCCTCCATACCGCTCACCCCCTCCCCAACCAATCCATGTATGTGTCCACATTCTTCAATGTGAAAATTGAGCCCTCATTCACCACTTCAGCTGGCAGCTAGTTCCACATTCCCACTACTGTGTGAAGTTCCCTTTAATGCTCCCCTAAACTTTTTCCCTTTAACCTCTGGTTTGTATCACACCTACCTTCAGTGGAAAAAAGCCTACTGATATTTACTGTCCCCCTCATAATTTTAAATATCCCTATTAAATCTCCCCTCATTCTTCTACGCTCCAAGAAATAAAGTCCTAATGTGTTTAGCCTTTCCCTGTAACACAATTCCTGAAGCCCGGGCAACACCCTTGTAAACTCTTTCAATCTTATTGATATCTTCGATATACTGTGGCAAATATCCTGGAAATGTTCAAGAAATATAGTGCTTACAACACGAGGCTATTTGTGTGCACTTAAAAATCAACACTCCAACCTCGTCAACATTGCAAACAATCCAGTTCACAAAGAAAAATGCAACTTTCCACCAAGATTAAAAGAATTGTTTTAATCATAGCAAGTTTCGACTGATTTTGGCCCAAAGCAACCTTGCAAAGTTGTGAACAGACTGAACTTGCTCATCAAAAAAAAAAATCACCAGATTTAGAATATCCCAGACCATCATTGTTTTTTTAAAAAAAAATCTTGTTATTTACCTAAAAAAATATTAGACTTGGGACTCCCTTTCTCCACTGAATAGATTATTAGGATGGCACAGTTAGTGTAGTGGTTAGAGCAACGCTGCTGCAGCCCCAGCAACCGGGGTTCATATCCCGTGCTGTCTGTCAGGAGTTTGCTCGTTCTCAGTGTTTGCATGGGTTTCCTCCCACCATTCAAAACGTACAGGGGTTGTAGGTTAATTGCGTGTCATTGGGCAGCACAAGTTTGTCTAAATTTTTTTTAAAATTCTTTGGCCTTACCAGTGCAATATTCTTTACCACTATGCTGTGGCACTGTGATTTGTCTGTAGACAATGGGCTCAGATTCCAGGATGTTTTCATCATGGCGATACCTTGTTGGCTTCTCATTGGGCGTCCCCCTGGAACGGGTTCCATTCCGCCTTTCGAAAGTATCTATTTCCTCAAACACGGCTGCTTTGTCAAAGAGTGCCAAGTTGCCTTCAAAATCAAAATCTGTATCTAGGATGACTTCAATTCCATCCCCAAAACATTCATCATCCTTATTTTTCATGGGTCCATTCTTTACTCCATTTTTCTTTGGTGTCACTTGATTAGGAATCTTGCTGCTTGCAGACCCTAAGTAGAAAGAAAGGCGGAGAACAATGTTTAATATATTTAACATGTATGTAAAAACAAGAAGAGTTCTCCCTGTTAATTTCAATTATACTTTGCAACTCAGCTAGAGCATATTCAATAAGGTCACCATATCTTTAAAAAGAATTTGAAGTGCTGGGCAATATGACATCGATCCCATCACTAACCTCTACCCCTGGTTGATCTCTCTCAACTCAATTCTTCCAAACTTATCCAGTTTCCTCTTAGATATACACGTCCTTTCAACTCACCTGGACACCACATTCCATTATCTTTCAGTTACATAACATACATAACAATTACAGCACGGAAACAGGCCATTAGGCCCTTCTAGTCCGCACCGAACCAAACACCCCTTTCTAGTCCCACCTCCCTGCACAATGCCCATAACCCTCCATCTTCTTCTCATCCATATACCTGTCCAACCTTTTCTTAAATAATACAATTGACTCCGCCGCCACTATTTCTCCCGGAAGATCATTCCACACGGCTACCACTCTCTGAGTAAAGAAGTTTCCCCTTATGTTACCTCTAAACCTCTGCCCCTTAACTCTTAACTCATGTCCTTCTACGCAGGTTCTCTCCAAGATTTATTCTATTTTGTGTAACAAATTCTCAACCATAATGGGAACATCTCAAGGTGCAGATAATCTGCCAGTATAGCACTAAAATGGACAAAGATTTTGCTTTCTGAACACTTTTGGGGTTTTTTGTATGGATTATGGGCTGTTGATCACGAAGGTCCACATAAAATTTTCCTATCGTGTACTTAAAAAAAAAATATAACCTATTTTTGTGATTTCCAGTCATATTTGAAGTCTACGTCAAAACCATGATGTGCAACATGTCACTGAAAATTCATTTTCTCCATTTGCACTTCGACATCCTCCCTGCTGATCTTGATGCAGTCAGTGACGAACACGATGGAAGGTTTCGCCAGAACATTGCGACCATGGAAAAGCAGTATCAGGGCAACTGGGATCCATCAACGTTGGCCAACTATTGTTGGACACTGACACAAGAGGCATTAGATGCTGAGTACAAATGAAAATCACTGGCAAAACGTTTTTAAGTCAATTGAACTAACGCAACGTGTCAGCGTCATAATGCAATTAAACTTGCTAAATTCAATAAAGGTTCATTGAAATGATTCCCCAACTTCCTACATGATACAGCACATATACATTTTTCGGACCATGATTGGTGAAGGGAGGCACAGTTGGTGTAGTGGTTAAGCACAATGCCTTAACAGAGCCAGCAATTAGGACCGGACCTTGGTTCGAATCCCACACTATCTGTAGTTTTGTTAGTTTTCCTGTGTCTGTGTGGGTTTTATCTGGGGGCTCTGGTTTCCTCCCACCATTCAAAACGTACCAGGGGTGTAGGTTAATGGGGTGTAAATTGGACGGCATGGACCTGTGGGCTGAAATGGCCTGTTACCATGGTGCATGTCCAAATTTAAAATTTTTTAAAATTAAAAATGTTCCACATGCAGACAATAAACTGCACGTAATCACAAATATACACAAAGGAACAATTTAAAATAAATATATACAAATATTTTGGGCTGATTTACCCAGTTACATCAATCTCACAGTCTGTAGGAAGAAGCTAATCCCCAGCCTGGCAGTCCTGATTTTGATGCTCCTCGACCTCTTCCTTGATGGTAGCGAGTCAAAGATGGTGTTAACTAGATAGACAGGGTCCTCAACAATTCTACGAACCCTATTTAAGCAACAGTCCCGATAAATGTCATCGATAGAGGAAATGGTGACCCAGTGATTTTATCTGCAATTTGACAATGCCTTGCAGCTACCGTACCACACAATGATACAGTCAGACAGGACTCTTAATTGTTTGCCTGTATAATGTTATCAAGGTGCGGGCCGGAACAGATTGAATCATAGCTTAATTTTTCACCAGTTCAGCCTTCCCAGCTATTTTTTTCAAAATTTGAATCTAAAGTCCACAACGTCAGGTAAAGTAGCAAATACTGAAAATCAAATCTGCTATAAGATTTACTTACAGCCAGATAGCAAAGACTTCAGCATGTTGAAATGTCACAAAAGTTAGCTGCGTTTAAAAATTTAAACAGTATAGGCTAGACTGTCTGTGTAACAATTGCAACATCTTCCATCCTTTTGGCACAACGTTTGTCAGGTGGGATTTTATGAATACAGGTCAGATTCGCAAAATGGACCAAAAGCAGCACATTCATGTGGAAAAACTACACTCGAATCTGTTAAGTCAACAGAATAAACAAGCTCTGTTAAACCCGAGGAAATAATTTGCTAACTTGAATTTACAATATCTGCAAGAAATATCAATGAATTTTTTTTTTAAAAATGAGACTCCAAGACATTTAATACAAAATACAAGCAAGCTGACTGTACCCAATATATTTTTCAACATATTCTTTCTACAGCTTCAATGCATATTCTGCATGTATCAACAGCCTTTCAGGAAACTCTTTCCAAAAATGCATCAGTGAGCCACAGTGGGGAAATATGGTCAATGTTTATTTCCTTTTATTACCATGCAAAATCTAACTTTCTGACCAAAGAAAATTTATTGTATTGACACATGGCATGCACAAACTAACACCAGCTTTTGCTGTTCTTCACCCATTATCACTTGCTTTTGCCCACCCCCATCCTTTTTTTTTGATGACCGACAACATTCTTCCACACCTTAATGAAGGGGCTCAAGCCCCTTTCACCTTTGTTATCATTTGACCAGCTGAGTGGAGGATTTTGCAGTTTTACTTCAACCATGGTGTCTTCATGACTTACTTCTGCCCACTGGTCTCTCAACCTTTCTCAATTTTTTTCTGCCTGAACCCCTTCCGACCAACCCCTCTTCCCCCCCCCCCACCACCCTACCCACACCATGTTCATTTTCTTGATACCTCCCCTTATTACTTTAGTCTCAACAAATGACCCAGAACACTGACTGACCATTTGCCTCCATGGATACTGACTGACCAGCCGAGTCCCTCAAGCTTCTCTTTACAGCAGGGGTGTCAAACTCAAATTCACGGAGGGCCAAAATTAAAAACTTGGACTAAGTCGAGGGCAGAACTAAATATTTATTGAAAATTTTCAACAACATCTGCATGTTTTCTCTTCTTTCAACATATGTAATGTTAAACTTTTTCTTATTAAAATAAATGTTTAATAATAGTTTTGGATAAACTCTTTCATTGTCATTGTCCCATTTCCTTTGGAGATCTGAAACCGTGCACATGACGAGTCAATGAGGGATGATTAAAGCAGTGGTCTTCAAACTTTTTCTTCCCACCCACAGACCACCTTAAGCAATCCCTTACTAATCACAGAGCACCAATGGCACAGGGACGCGAGTGGAAAGAAAAAGGTTGAGAACTGTTGTATTGTGGTAACTCCACATCTGATTAGGTTAATTGTTAGGCAAGTGGTCAGAGAAGGACCCCCCCCCCCCACCCCAAGAAAGGCTTAAATCACAGGAACAAAATAAGCTTCCGTCTCACTGCTCCCAATCTTACACACAGTCCTGATGTGGAATGTGGGGTCGCAGCTCCACGTTCACCCGAGTTCAGGAGCTGTCTGTGTGGAGTTTGTACGCTCTCCCCTTGTCTTGGACCAACAGGTCGGTCGCCTGACGAAGGCACCCAAACCCCCCCGTTGAAACGCTGGCGTCCGGGGCGGTGGAGGAATTGGCTGAGAAGAGCGCGTTGCTCCCACCCCCCTCCCATGGTTGGAGAGGGATTAAACTGCGATCTCACGGCGCCGGGCTCGTCTCCAACAAAAGGAGCGGGAGGCAGGGTCCGCCGCGCACGGAGCGAGGGGGAAGGCATCGCCAACGAGATGTTCGGTCCGGCGTCGCCGCTGAAGCGCAGACCCAGCGAGGATGGTCCCCAACTCCAGCCGCATCTGTGTGTCCGGGAGCCGGGCGGGCTGAGTGCAGCGCTCCGATTCCTGGGATTTGGGACTCTGAGATCCCTGTCTTCATTTTCACCTTCAGTGTGCATGCGCTATACTGGCGCGGCGGCCAGCAGGCCAACTCTAATATATATTTAATATGATCTTGCGGGCCAAATATAATTATATCGCGGGCGCCAGAGTTTGACATGTGTGCTTTACAGCATCTGTACTCTTTTTGTGTTTATCTGTATCAACGTACTTTGCTAGTCAGACACTCTAAACAAAGTTGAATGGTCATCAATGCATTTTAGGGCAAAACAGAAATAAATGAGAGAACTTAGTTTATAGTTTGCAAGGTGAATTAACTACAAAAAGAATAATGGGAACAAAATTATTTCACTTTAGGCCACGTAAAGCAAGAGAACATTGAAAAGCAAAAATTATGCTTTGCTGTCATATCAGTACCCCAAATTTTGCCACATTCAAGTCTTTCTCATGCAAACACCAAATGCATACAACAAGCCACGCAATTTTATTACAAGACCTTTGGGAAAAACTAAATGTCATTCTTAGCAAGCAAAGGAACAGTGAGCAAAAATGAACTGACACTTTTAACCAACAAGAAATAGTTAAAAGTGTTTAGGGTTCTATTCATCTTTACTTTGCTACAAATTCTGTAATTTGTCAGTGGAGTTCCCTTTTCTCAGCTGACAGTGGCGTGATAATTTTAAAGAATTGCATGAAAACCTTTGTTACATAACTTTCTTTACCTTTAGCTGTTTATTGACTTTTACACAAGTATTATAAAGTGGAACTTTGGACTTCAGTTAGCACGCTATGGGATCATTTGCTTTCAACCATAGACCCCAATTGAAAAATTGCCTGCAACTGCAAATTTTAACAACCTGCAAGATGAACAAAGAAATCAACTTTATTTAGCATTTGCAAATCACAAATTAATCACTTGGAACATTCAAGAGCACTTCACTTCATTTCAAATGAGGAAAATGTCAACAAATGGATAAGAATTTGAACAGTAAGCTTTGCTTTTTAATGAGAAGAACAGATAAAAAGAATTCTCTGTCCTTCACAGCTGTGCCGAGGAATATTTTCTATATTATGTCAGGCATTTTCTGGGGGGGGGGGGGGGGGAAACATAATTGCCTATTTGTTGACCATAAATTTCCACTGGGGGTGGGGGGGGGGTGGGAATCTCCTACATAAGACTTTTGATCAGGGTTTATCATTGCCACAAAGAAATAGCTCACCCTCCATGTGGAATATGCTCTTGCAATTTCTAATCAGTAACACAATCCTGCAACACCTTTCTGCAATTTTCTGTGACAGCGTTCTCTACTTTTTCTATCAAAGGGTATCAGGATGTACCTACTCCCACCACCTCCATAGCTTCACAAAATCCTCAAAGACCATATTATACCCTTACCTGTTCGTCTCTTCTTTATTCTCCCTAAATTACTATCCATAAAGAACTGATCGAGGATCCAGGCCGACTCAATCCCCAAGTAGTCCATCTCTTCTATTTTCTTGTCTAGTACTTTGGAGAATGCATCAGCCACAATTTTCTCACTCTAAAGGCCAAATATCTATAGCCCTTGGCTGACCAACTTAAAATGCAGCACCTGTATTATTGAATCTGCATCTTCCAACTGTCTGATTCATGTCATTTGTCACCTTGGACTTCACTGTTAAAACACCCCCATGGTTATCCATTCACCCATAACCACCTGAAAAACAATGCAATTCTTTGTCTGATAGCATGGCCAAATATTTAGTTACCTATCTTACTCCATCACCTGCATTACCACTTATATGTGTGACTGAAGGCCCTTTCATAGAATGAAAAAATAATCATAAAGGCATAGATTCTTCCCCCTTACGCCACAGAACTTACTATCATAAATGCTCCATGAGCGATTCCAAGGCACTGACTCCAATTCCACTTCAACTTCATGTCAGCAGTGGAGCAGAGCGCTCCGCCATGCATTGTAAGTGTACTGCAGCTACAAGAGGCTGGCTGGGCCGGGTTGATGATACCACCACCAGGGCTCCCAGTGACTGGTGCTGGGGTTAGTGTTCCCTCCTGCCACCCGGAAATGTCCTCTTCTTATTCCCCCTCCACCTCTTGCTCCTTCCTCAGGGCTGTCAGACTGAGGAGCAGAGAGCATCGAGGAGCCAGAGGCCCATCAGGGGCAAGGAGAGTCAGAGCACACTGAGCTGCCGGGGCCAGAGGGCAAAGGGGACCTGGGTGCTGAGCTCCAAGGCTTAGGAGGAAGGAGGACATATGCTGAGGAATGGTGATGGAAAAGCAGAGCTGGGAGTCCGATAAATGAAAGAGGAGAGCAAAGAGCCAGAAGGGCAGCACCAGGCAGAAGACCTGGAAGAATGATCAACGGCCGACTTCATTACCCATAATCCCTCACACAACCAGATCCGCTGTTTCCCCAGAGCATTTCAACTGCGTGGGGGATTATAGTTAGCCATTTCTCGGTGTGTTTGTTAGACCTCATGGCGACGGGCAGTGCTACGGCACCACTCGCCCCGCTTCCACGTACTCCAGGAGACGCTCCATAAAAAGGCAAGTTCAAATTTTTCTCCACGGATGGAGCTGGCCTTGAGGCTGAGGCCCGGCATAAAAACACCTTGAAACTGCAGAGCACAGGATGTTTGTTTTACCTTAAATGGTATAGATCCAAGCTTTGTAAAGAAAACAAGTTTATAAAATTTGAGTTAGTGTAAGATTTTATCCTCTTGAAGTGTCAATTGTATGACAAGATTCAGCATTAAGAGCATTTCGAATTTCTACATGAATAGTGCTGCTTTATAAACTTTAGGGCACCATCCTCATTTCTAATGTTAGCAACATTCTGTGAACACCCACATGGTCACTTCTCCAAAGTGACAAATCACCCCCTTTCACAATACTCCTTTCCCTTCTTTGCTTTTTAGATGCACAGAATGCTTGCGTGGCCAAATCATGCCACAGATTTTGCTTTGCAGACATTAGCTCATTTCAATTTTATAATGAAGGTGCTTTGGACAGTTTCCTAATCACCACATATGCACCGGCCTTCACTATCTGGTATAAAGTGTGTGATAAGATTACATTGTCAAGACTGATTGAATCCAATCTTATCACCTGCACGAAACAAGCATAGATTAAACCAAGGCTCATGCAAAGTAAAGTGTTCCCTTAGCAGAAGCGACCTCAATCACACAGAGTTCACTGTGCAGGCAAACAACAGCACATGACACAAAACTTCAGCAAACCATTTTGGCTCGAGCTTCTACAGATGATACAAGAAAACAGAATTCTAGTGGACACAGCCCAGGATATCACAGGCAAAATGCTCCCCACCATCGAGAACATCAAGAGAGAACGTTGCTGTTGGAGAGCAGCAGCAATCATCAAGGATCCACACAATACAGCACATGTTCGGTTCTCATTTCTATCATCCGGAAAGAGGTATGGGTATCACAGAAGTTGTACCCCCAGGTTCAGGAACAGCTGCTCCCCCTCCACCATTAGACTCCTCAGCAACAAACTCAATCAGGAACTCATTTAAGGACTCGTACTTTTGCACTTTATTGACCTTTCTCTCTGCATTGCAGTCAGTTTGTTTACAATTCTTTATTTGATTACATGCGTATGTTGAGTGTACTGTTACGGCACGGCCAATAAATAATTCTGCCTCACCAGCAAGAAAAAAGGATCTCAGTGTTGTATGTTATGCCATGTATGCACTCTGACAACAAATCTGAACTTTGGACTTTCATATCAAAATTAGAACAAGCCCTTCATACCTAGAACACCCAGGTTACAAAAATAGTATGAAAAGTCTCCTCCATACTGACAACAGGGGTTTATATGCATGACTGAATACAATTTGCATGGGTACATTACCCACACCTGCCATTTAATATTGCATCAAACTGACAATTCCACTAAGAGTACCTGGTTGTGAGTGAAGCAAATAACAGACCATCATAATACTGTTGAAACAAGGATGCGATTTCAGGGGAGAACACATGGCTGTTGAATTGAAATAGCAAGTCCCAATTAATTACAACTGGGCATGTTGGAGATATGACAGACTCTTCCCATGACAATAGACAATAGGAGCTGGAGTAGGCCCTTTGGCCCGTCGAGCCATTTTACAGATCATGGCTGATCATTACCATCAGTACCCCTTTCCAGCCTTATCCCCATAACCCTGAACTTCTTTGCCCACTAGAGTCTTATCTAACTCTCTTTTGAACATAATCAGCGAATCTGCCTCTACCACCCTCTGTGGCAGAGCATTCCACAGATTCGCACCTCTCTGGGTAAAAAAATGTTTTCTCATCTCCGTCCTAAAGGGCCTACCCTGTATTCTTAAACTATGCCCTCTCGTCCTCGTCTCCCCCATCATTGGGAACAAGTAATCCGACTTCACCCCTGTCTATCCCCCCTGATGATTTTGTATACCTCAATCATGTCCCCCCTCATCCTTCTAAACTCCATCGGATACAAGTCCAGTTTTTCTAGCCTTTCAGCATATGTCAACCCCGCCATCCCTGGAACTAACCTTGTAAATCTGCGCTGCACACCCTCTATAGCTAGTATGTGCTTCCTCAAAATTGGAGACCAGAACTGGACGCAATACTCCAGGTGGGGTCTCACCAGGGCCCTGTACAACTGCAGAAGGGCGTCTCTGTTCCTATACTCCAATCCCCTCTTTATGAAAGCCAACATGCCATTAGCCTTCTTCACAGCTTTCTGAACCTGCATGTTAGCCTTCAGTGACGGGTGAACAAGTACACCCAGATCCATTTGCTCCTCCCCACTCCCTAGCTTGTCTCCATTTAAATAATGCTCAGCTTTCCTATTATTGCCCCCAAAATGGATAACCTCACATTGAACGTCATCTTCCATTCAGCAGCCCACTCCCCCAACCTGTCCAAGTCCCTCTGCATTTTCCTGACATCCTCCTCACACCGCCACCCAGTTTCTTGTCATCTGCAAATTTGCTCAAGTTATTAAGGGACCAATCAAAAAACAAACCAAAAGGAAAGACCAATTTGCCTTTTAATAACCCATCAATTTTACATTGCTGAGGGGAAACATCCATGTTCATTAACAGAAGTTGCTACCTATTACAAGTGCAACCATCTTTACACCCAGGTATCAACCACTTCCAACTTTTAATGAAGTTGGTAATTTACTAACTCTGCATTTTGATTCCATTCAACACCAGACTGAAGAGCAGACAAATGCTACACAAAAAAAACCTCTCAGTTTCTAACAAAGGCAAATTCTGTGAGATAATTCCACTATGAATCACATTGACAGATAAAGGATAGTTTAAACCACAAATAAACTGCCTGTGTTTTTTTTTTAATAATAGAATTGTGTATGGGCATCAATCCCCAGGTTTCACAAAGAATTGAAAAATGTTTCAAGAGTTATTACCACACAAAAACTTTGGGAAGATTTAAAATTGATGGAATGGAAAAGAAAATGTATTGTACAACAAAAGTACAGCATTATACTGGGAATATTGTCAGTCGTTCAGTAAAGAAACAGGCCCGACTCACCCATGCCAACCCAAGTGCATCTCATTTGTTCATTTTTGACCCAAATCCCTTTAAATCTTTTCTATTTGTATACCTGTCCAAACATCTTCTAAACAGTGTGACTGTACTGTCCTCGAACACTTCCTGACAGCTCACAAGAACATAAGGAATGAGAGCAGAAGTAGGCCATCCTTCAAGCCTGCTCTGCAATCATGGCTGATCCGATGATAGGCTCATCTCCACCTACCTGCCTTTTCCTCGTATCCCTTAATTCCTCCATTATGTAAAAATCTATCCAAACTGGTCTTAAATATATTCACTGAGGTCGCCTCCACTGCTTCAATAGGCAGCAAATTCCAGATTCACAACATCTCCATCCTAAATCACTAACTTGAGCCTATGACCCTTAGTTCTCGTCTCCCTTAACAAAAGAAACAACTTACCTACCTATCTTATCTATCATAATTTTAGGATTTTACAAGATCACCTTTCATTCTTCCAAATTCCAGCGAGTACAGTCCCAAACAGCTCAATCTCTCTTCGTAGGCTAATCCCCTCATCTCTGGTGAACTTCCTCTGCACCACCTCCAAAGCCAGTACATCCTTCCTCAAGCAAGGACAGCAGACCTCCACTCCCGTGCTCACTTGCATAATATCCAACACTGTGTGAATAGATTAAAGTTGCTGGGATTCCTGGCTCAATTGATTACTACATAATCCAAGGAAGGAGTTGAACAGCTCCAGAGATTAGAAGTCCTAGTGATGGAATGGCATGGTTACCAAATAATCTACAGGTTCTTTGGGGGGGGGGGGGGGGGGAAAAATAAAATGCTTAAAGCTCTCAGCAGCCAGATTGCATCTTTGGAGATTTCAGTTCAAGGACGAGTCAGGAGTGGAAAAATTGGCTTGAGAAATGGAGGAAAATGAGGAAAAGACTAACTGGCACCTTGACCGTATTTCATATTGGCCATTAGTTACTAGGACAAGTGTGAAAGCACCTTAATTGGCACATAGGGATTGACCGCCTAAGGTAGGCTGCATCATTCCCGGGGTCATCTGATGCCTGCATGCTGATTAGCCCAGTGTGAAAGGGGACTTGCACTATCCAAGGACAAAGTAGTGAAACACTGGCAACGTATTTCACGAGTGCAGGAACGTGAAGGAAAGAAGATTAAAAAGGTATAAACTTTGCTGACCTATATAAACCTTCATAAATTTCAGGGGGGGGGGAATCCATGAAGCAGAGAAATCCCTCCATGCAAATGTTTCCCAATCTTTAAATTAATTTTTAAATTTAAGAATGCAAAAGCAAAACATAATATTATAGAATGCGAGGTTACAGATTATAAATCAAAAGGTTAAACATCCAACAACACAGTAATTAATTCCTCATCTCTAATAATCAAATAATAAAAACAGTGGAAAAAATATGATCTAAACTAATCCTAAACTAAATAAAGTAGCCTGACCCACAACCAAATAGTAGAAATTAGTTGGGATACCTTAAAACAACAAGATTCAATAAACAAGAAAATGTTCTGTAACACGAATAAAAATAGCTGACAAGACAGGAAAAACAATAAAACACTGTGTATTAAAGCGGTTGAAAACTCATGAAAAAATTCATAAACTAGCATCACTTTCTATCAAACAATGTCAGTATAGTTATAGCACATCTGATCTTCTTTAAGTTTAAACAAGCTAAAGTTTGGCACATCCACAGAGGGAGGCAGAATTCTATCTTTCCACCTAAGCAAAATAGATCTCGGCATGAATGCAAACCACATGCCAATCGGATGACGACATGCGTCTACTTCAAATAATGTACAGCTCTTCCTCTACTGCACAGAATTCTGGGAGGGAGGCTCTTTTCCACAGTCTATCAATTGTGCGCGATGGTCACGACCACTTTTCCACGATCCTTTATAAATTTATAAAGGTTTATATTGGTTGCCACAACAACAGGTGCTGAAAGGCTCATGCGGTATGATTAATTTTCTTTAAATACAATATCATAATATATTGATCAGGACTTAGGGCAGGGCCACCATCGTTCGATGCGTCCCTCAGACGTCACCGGAGGATAGACTCCCTTATTCCCAGGGATGCCTTGTGACGAGTGTGAAAGGACACAGAGAACCAGTTAAAGTGGTCCAGTGTGAAATTTAGGCTGCATCCCATCACAAATGTTCCCCTTTATTCTTACCACAACTGTAAAACATGCATGTTTTCTTCACATTTCCAGTTCTGAATACAGTGTTTTGCTCACCACTGGTGTTGCCTGATCAACTGGTCACTGGCTCACTTCATGTTACTACTGGAACTGGACATAACATTCAAGTGCAGTTTGAACCCCAAGTACAAGAAATATTGAGAGGAGATTTACAAGACCAGAAAATACAAACTAAGATTTTTTTTTAATTGGATAAACTGTAGCTGCTTGCTTTGGAACAGAGGGAGTCCCAAATTTGTGTCCTGGATAGATTAAAGATAAATCAGAAAGGATGAAAATCCACAGGCCACAGATTTGAAGTCTGGGAGAAGGATTTTTTCCTCTCCACTTTGTTGTTTATGGACCTGCTGATCTGAAAAAAGTGAAAGTGGCATAAACAATTGCTACTTTTTAAAATGTACTCGCATGTGTTCTTGAAGAACTATGATCTCCATGGAATATTTATTAGAATGTGACTAGGCCTCAGCAGTATCTTGAAAAATTATTCACCTCATTTATATATATTTGGTCTTCAGTTATGTGATCCTAAAAATAAATCCACATCAAAGTCCAAATAAATTTTACTCAAGTTAAAATACAAAGCCTGGATATAAACATCAATTCAATTTTCCTCTTAAGTGATTCCAATAATTATTCTAGCAAATTTCTGCAAATCAAAAGGAAATATAAAACGGAATTCAGTAAAATAATATTTGAACAGCATTTCGACCTCTTTGGGAACTTGACCTCCAACAAATCCACCACCGGATTTCCTGTGAAATGTACACCTAACTATATTGAAGAATGTTACATCCACATGGATATCCTGTCACCCTTCCCCACCATAAATTTCTACTTTCATATTTGAAAAGGGAAATCGTCCAATTTGTCAGAATGCAATTACATAATCTTGCCAGAGATGTCGCTGTTCTATTCTCGCTGCTGCCATCAGGAAAGAGGTGTGGGTGCCTCAAGACTCGCACCCCCAGGTTCAGCTCCACCCTCAGACTCCTCAACATCAAACTCAATCAGGGACTCATTTAAGGACTCTTTCTAGTGCACTTTATTGATTATTTTTATTCTCTCTGTATTGCACTGTTGGCTTGTTTACATTCATTATCTGCTTATATGTTTTTTTTTGCACGACCAAAAAGTAGTAAAATTCTGCCTTGTCCACAGAAAAAAAATCTGAGTTGTAGGTGATATCATACATGTACTCTGACACTATATTCCAATAAAGATTTCAGATTTAATGCAATTGCAGTTGAAGTGAGCTTGGAACACAATCCCTTCAAGTGCACATGGGAATTTTAAAATCACTCATGGCTCCAATTTTGATGTCAGTTGAATGACATGTGCCCATTCTCTTATTACGGTTTCCAAAAATGACTCAAGACAACACAACCTTCAAGCCTCAAGTGAAAAATCAAAAATCTAAATATTTCAACTGATTTACTTCGTTGATAACGAAACAACATGACCAAAGGTCGACTTGATTTCATTCAATTTCACACTGTTCATGCAAACTGAGCATTTAAAATAGAAATTGCAAATTAAACAAACTAGAAAATCTCTACAGTCATTCTCGCTTCCCTTGCCAGATGTTTGTTTTAGTTTCATTAATTCTTTTAAAGAAATCTTGCCTAAAATATGGCTTTAATGCAACATCTAGAATTGAAAATAACAAAGAGGTTTGGTTGTCCTAAGAATCGTGCAGGAAATGCACTTTTCTTTTGGTTGGTTTACTTTAATCCATTTTGTTCTCTATCAGACCAATGAAGTTTAGGTTTCCTGCAGCACCAATTATCTTATGTACGTCGAGTCACTGGAATAAGTAACGTTCCAACCAAATGAACATGTACTTGAATACTTCTATCACAATCCCAGAAAAAAAAAACTTCAGCCAATTTAGATTTAAAGCGTTATGACTAACTCAAGAAGAAACAATTTCAGTGCATTGATTCATTGTTAACAACATACAACAATTAATTAAATTGAATACATTGAACTATGCAAATTATTTCTCATGCATCTAGTTTCCACCATCAGTGTGAAAGGAAATGCAAAAGGATTTTAGGAAATGGTGAAAGGGAAAATTTTGTGGCAGACATCCTGAACTCCTTAAGAGAAGTTAAGTTGATTGTCATCTGATGCAAATACATCCCAACAAAACAGCATTCTCCAGTCATCAGTGTAAAATGTGCAGATACACAACCAAACACAATGCCCATGCAGACAAATTGTACATATGCAGGACAAGTGCTTTCGAAAGACAAAAAGCGCTTTGTACAAATGAGAAGATGGTGAGTGTGGGCAGTTCCTTTGGTCGTTCAGCGTCCTCGCTGCCCGTGGGAAGAAGCTGTTCCTCAGCCTGGTGGTGCTGGGTCTGATCCTCCTGGATCATTTGGAAGGGGGGGGGGTGGGGGGGAAGGGAAGAAAAAAAACCAGACCTTTCTTCAGCATCATCCTGTTCTTCTCATCAAACCTTGCATAGAAGGTATTCAGTCTGTCCGGAAGGGAGGCGTTATTGTTCTTAATTCCCAAGGTTGATTGGTGATCCGTAATAGTCTTGATCCCTTGCCACATGCGCCTCGTGTTGCTGGTGTAGCACAGCTCTTCGTGGATCTTCTGTGCATACCCTCACTTTGCCTTCCACATTGTGCATGAAACTTCAGCCCTGGCTGAACTTAGTGCCATCTTACACCCTGACCGGAAGGCAGCATCATGAGATCTGAGAAGGGCCAGGACCTCTGCAACCAACCATCATTTCTGGTTAGCCCTGCTTGGAAAGCATTTGATCTCACTGACATCCTCAATGCACTGAGCTAGTGTACTCATCTAGGTTTACGTGACCATTGGGTCGAAAAAGGTTCCATCGTACAATCACACAGAAGGAGCCTTAGCTGGAGCCTTCCCTCAGAAAAGGGAGGTACAATTAGCGCAATGGTTCATGCAATGTTGTTACAGTACCAGTGACCGGGACCAGGGTTCAAATCCGGTGCTGTCTGTAAGGAGTTTGCATGTTCTCACTGTGTCTGTGGACGTTTCCTCCAGGTGCTCTGGTTTCCTCCCGCCATTCAAAACGTACTGAAGGTTGTAAGTCAATCGATTGTAATTGGGCGGCGTGGGCTCATGGGTCGCAAGGCCTGTATATCTAAAAACTTTAAATTAAGTGTCTGGTTATTCAGTTGACTTCAACCATCAGCAAATGATGATCTCAATTCTGTTTGCAGAAATATGCAAATTGGCTGTCATCTTTCCTAATCAAGATTGCATTTCACAATTAATTAAATCACTGTGAAGTGATCAGTTGATACCCTGAATATTACCAAATACAAGGGCCGGTTTTGTAACAATGGCAATGGACATTCCACAAACAATTCCATTTGCAATTTTGAACTACTCTTACCCAGCTTATCACTCATCTTACCCGAGAAAGATAACATTGTTCATTCTCAAGTATAAAAATTCTCTATTTATAACTCCAAATTGATGTCATTAATAATCACTCTCAAGGTAAACCAAGTTGGGCAAGATAAATTCTTTCATCAATCATTTTGGCATAGTTAGAGCCACTTCAAATCCGATGCTGTCTGACGGAGTTTGTACATTCTCCCTGTGTCTGTGGCTAGTTTCTTCCCACCCTTCAAAAAAAAAATACCGTACTGGAGGGGTGCAAGTCAATTGGGCAGCAGGACTCATGGGCCGAAAGGGCCTGTTACCATGCTGTAGATCTAAATTTAATATTTATTACTAATTCAAAAGCTGATTTCACACTACAACATGCAAGCCCTTCCCAACTATACTTATCAACGCTTGGACTGGTCCCAACTGCCGAAGCGAGGCAACGACTGCACACTTGTAGTAGGTTGTCAGGGCGCCGGTAGCAGCTTCTCCACCTCCCCCGACCGGGACATTGCTCGGACTCTGGCTGTTCTTCCTTCTTGACAAGGGGTGTTCCCACCCCTCGGAGAGTCTAAACTTCAGCAGCAGGACCACAGGCTTATATACCCCAAAAACAATTAATCATGCGCCTACTCCTTCTAATATTTGTCAGTCAAAATCAAAACTGAACATTATATTCTACAATTTAGAAGATTAATTATTATGGAACCAGGATGTTTTGATTTCCTGGTTTATCTTGTAGATACAAAGACTTATTAAAACTTCTCGAGCAAGACAGGTTGTGACCAATTCGTCAATTTGAGTGTTGCATTTGACAACTGCTTTCCCTGGGCCTCGCAGTGGAATTCCATTTCAAAGTGTATCTTCAGATAAGTCCCCATGGCTGAGTTTAATTACATCTGCTAGTTCTGAAAGCAAGGTGACCTGCGTGTGGACCCAGTGTCGTCAGTTCCACATAAGCAAAAAGCATCTGGGCACATGGCTTTAATCCTCCATTACAGCCTATTACCATGCTGTAGATCTAAATTTAAACCTCAAAACTTCTGCAAGGATGAAGATCATGACTCTTTCCAGTAATAGTTGGTTCGAGTTGGGAACATTTTCGCCTTAAGGCCAGAAAACATTAGCAGTTTGGTGTTGGGTCTTCTTCCGGGATGTCACTGCAAGGTCTATGCAAATGTAGTGATACTGTCAAGAGAGGGTGTCACGTTGTTAAGAGGAACCTGCCCTTCATTGAGCTGAATACTAACAATGTGTGGCAGAAACTGAAAAAAAACTATCTTTCTATGCAAACCAATATTCCTCCAGTTGCTGACAAATGCATTGGTCATTCAACTCATTCTTGTGGACAGGATCATACTAAATGCTCAAGCTTTTTTAAAAAAAATTAAATTCTAAATTTTTAGATTTAAAAAAAATTTAGTATAGCTTGGTAAGAGGCCCTTCCAATCCACAAGCCTGCACCGCCCATATACACCGATTAACCTACAAACCCCGTACGTTTTTAAAAAGTTGGGCGGAAACCGGAGCGCCCACAGAAAACCCAAGCAGACACATGGAAAAAAAATACAAACTCCTTTTATTAAAAGTTGATACAATTTTTAAAGAAAATTACAGGGTAAATGGGTGTAATGAAGTGTTTTGTGACTTGCTCAAATTTTGTTAGGCTAAATTAAAATATGCTCAGTTACAAGGTGGAACCATTATTCCAAAAAAATGTTCAGTGAAGAAACCGATCAAGACAAGAAATGTTAAACTATGACATCTAAATGTCACCATTATTCTTTACTGACAACACACATGCAATGCCAACAACCCTGCAAACAGTTGAAAAGTTTCAATGCTCTTGATGAAAATCTACTCCTGCTTCACCTATTTTGACATTATGCCAGGAATATGTTTATAAACAGTAAATACTAGTCAGAATCCCCTGATAATTATTACAAAATTAAGACAACATTCACATTTAGGAAATAACTAACTTCAACATTACATGCTTACTGGTTAAAAATTATCTCAGGAAATGCTCACTAGAATATACGGCAATGGAACTTCAAGATCTTCAGGACATTTTGGTTTTATCCTTCAAAACCGAGAGCTCTCCGCCTTAGGGCGGCACAACTGCTATAGTGGTTTGCGCAATGCTGTTACAGCTCCAGGAATTAGGACAAGGGTTTGAATTCCGCGCTGTCTGTAAGGAGTTATTATGTTCTCCCAGTGTCTGCATAGGATTTCCCCCATGAGGTCTGGTTTCCTCCCACTGTTCGAAACGTGCTGGTGGTGTAAGTTAATTGGGTGGCATGGAAACCATGCTCTATGTCTAAATTTAAAAAAGAACGTGAAGATTTCAGGTAATTAAAAACTATAGTTTTATTTTGGAAAATTAAAAAGTACCAAATGTGTAGCCAAATGCATTTAGCTTTAAGCCACGTGATGCCATGATGACACATTCAGAAAGACAATAACTGCTCGATTTATAACTCAATTGCAAGTTGTAACCCTTAAATAGTGCCAGGAAGAATCAGTATTGTACCACAAGTCAGTTGCTCTGATGTAGAACCTGTGAAATGAATGATTTCTGTCGCGCATTCCTCACCTGACATTGTTGGGGGTGGGGCGCTGGGGAAGAGAAAGCACTGACCAAGCAGGCATTCCTAATTTGGGGTGTCTCAATTATCAGTAGACAATATCTACTCAGAGATCAGCTCTTTCCAGCATGTAATCCAATCAAGAGATGAAGTTTGGCAGCCAGGAAAGTAGAACAGGTATCACAAATATTCTAGAAGCCCCAGAAGTTATCTTATCAACTGCAATATTATAGAATTTTATACTTCAATTCTTGATCATTTACTCAAAATCCACTGCTTATTTTTATCTTTGCTTATTGGCCTTCTCCTCCTCTCCTTCATATTCTACTTGAAATGGTGATATCAGTCAAAAAAAAATCTCCAGCAGAAAGATTTTCTTTGCAACTTCACCAAGATGGAAGAAGTCTCATCTACTCCAGTCACACAAGAGTACATTTCAATGAAGCAATACTTAAGAGTACCGGTATCAAGTCCAGTTGTTGTGACATTATAGAAAAAGCTGTGATCAAGTTCGAGAGAATGTAACAAAGATTTGAAGGATGCTGCTTGGGTTGGATGGCTTGAGTAGCAAGGAGAGATAGGATAGGCTAGGTCTGTTTTACCTAGAGCAAAGGAGACTGAGAAGTTACATGATAGACATTCAAAACTACAAGAGCTCATGGGCCAAAAGGGCCTGTTACCATGCTGTATGTCTAAATGAAAAAAAAATAGGGTAGATCGTCAGCGTCTATGTCCCATGTTAGGGATTCCAAAACTAGCGGATCTATGATTAAAGAGCAAAGAGATTTAAATTCTATGGAGACAAGAGGCTGAAGATACTGGAACCTGAAGCAGGAGACAAATTGCTGGAGGGTAAGCAGCAATTGTTGAGGGAAACAGATAGTCAAAAATCTCAGGTCGAGAGCATTCATCTGGACGAGGAGAATGCAATCAAAGAGGAGAGCAGTGGAAATCACTGAAGGAAAGCAGTGAGAAGGTCTCAGAGAACTCCCACCGAAGAATGGGCATGCCTCAAAGAGATCTCAATCCAAATCAAGTCTCTCAACCCAAAACATCACGTCTATTCCCTAATCCGCAAGGTTCCTCCAGCAGTTTTGTTGTTTTATGACTGTAGGATAGTTTCATGAAAAAGCATGACGAGGGAGATTTTAGCCAAAAGCAGAACATTATTCTCAATGGTGGCAAAGAGCCAAGCAGTACAAAAGACAAAGTTAGTTATCCAAGACTGCTCCCTGCTGTGGTTAACCCTCAAGTGCCCACGTTATAGACTAAAGACTACATGGCTAGATGCTGCCAAGTGGCAAGTCAGCCAACTATCAATAGACAGTGGACATGCATCTATTGGCCAACTCCAAACCAGTAAGGTAGAGGGCAAAAACAACTTGAGCATTAAATGTATCTCTGAGATGTCGAGGTGGAATGGGATCAGGCATGTTGAGTTCCCTCTTATGAAAAGCATCTTGCTAATTCACCAGCGTTCTCATCTGAAAAACAGAAGTACAAGTCCACAAAAAGTATTTCAATTCAACATTTAGTTCTCAGAAGTGGGGGAGGAGAAATCAGAATAATTTTAAAAAGCCCCCCAACCACTCTTTCCTTCAACAGACATTATATTGAAAGCTCTTTCTAATGGTTACTCCTATTCATTTGTGGCCTTGTCACAGAGATAACAATATTTTTGTTAAATCCAATCGGCTAAACTTTGGGTTCTCTTTGGCTTGGCTTCGCGGACGAAGATTTATGGAGGGGTATGTCCACGTCTGCTGCAGGCTCGATGGTGACTGATAAGTCCGATGCGGGACAGGCAGGCACGGTTGCAGCGGTTGCAAGGGAAAATTAGTGGGTTGGGGTTGGGTGTTGGGTTTTTCCTCCTTTGACTTTTGTCAGTGAGGTGGGCTCTGCGGTCTTCTTCAAAGGAGGTTGCTGCCCGCCGAACTGTGAGGCACCAAGATGCACAGTTGGAGGCGATATCAGCCCACTGGCGGTGGTCAATGTGGCAGGCACCAAGAGATTTCTTATAGCAGTCCTTGGACCTCTTCTTTGGTGCTCCTCTGTCTCGGTGGCCAGTGGAGAGCTCGCCAGGTAACACGATCTTGGGGAGGCGATGGTCCTCCATTCTGGAGACGTGACCCACCCAGCGCAGTTGGGTCTTGCGGACTCTGCCAGCTCGAGTACTTCGATGTTAGTGATGAAGTCGCCCCAATGAATGTTGAGGATGGAGCGGAGACAGCGCTGGTGGAAGCGTTCTAGGAGCCGTGGGTGATGCCGGTAGAGGACCCATGATTCGGAGCCGAACAGGGGCGTGGGCATGACAACGGCTCTGTACACGCTGATCTTTGTGTTAACGTCTGAAGATAAACCCCATTTGGTAAACTCTTGAGGGATGAACTAGATTATCACTGATTATATTTGAATAAATTCATTGCTTGCAATGAATTACAAAGAAAATCAAAACCAAAAACCAGAAGCAGAAGCTACAGAATTATTTTCTCAAATAAATATCTTGGTTATTTAACACAATGGATGACTTGACTCACAAAAGTTTTATAGATCGTTCAAAATCAAGGATCAAAAAGAGATTTATAAACTATTCATGTATCACATATCCAAATTCCCAAAGGACTGAAATCCCAAAGTCCCGACTTACTGCCAACATCAGCTATCACAAGATGCCACAAAGTTAACATCCGAAGAATCACCTTGATGGTCTCCCCCAAAGACAGCACAGTTTCACCAATATTACTGCAATCTTCCCAGAACCTTGGCTTTAACAACAGATTTGAACATTGATCCATTTCAGGCAGGTCATTAAGGTCAGCATTGGGTGAAGATGAAATGTTTAAAAAACTTGCAAGAAAAGCTGAAAGATTTTAAATCAATTGCACTTAGCAAATAAAAGTTATCTATTTAAATTTTCATAGAGGAAAAATATCTGCATTTGTAGGAAAGTCCTGTACATGATTGCATACTAAGTCAATACATTTTTTAAAACTCTGAATCTTTTTAAAAAAAATTCAAGCTTACATCTCATAGAACATTACAACACAGTACAGGCCCTTCATCCTATGATATTATGCCAACTTGTATAAAAAACTAAGCCTCCCGACCGCAAACCTTTTATTTTTCTTTCCAATAATCTCTAAATGCCCCTATTGTTCCAGCCTCCATTACCACCCCTGACAATGCATTCAGGCACTCATGTGGAAAGATTAATTTAATTTGTTCAAAATTCCAGTTAATGAATCCCAAACTTTATCACCCATAATTGATCTATCAAATAGCAGCTATTTCTATAACCAAAACATTAGTATTTAATAGTCAGAAATCTTTTGATACGGTACCACAATTCGCAAAAGGTCTACCCCCACCTACTCACAGGAATTGTGTCTTCGACGAAACGCTTTAGATGGAGTCAGGGCAGAATCCATATGGCGATCCACATAGCTTTTGGAATACTGCTGTGGTGATGTGACTAGATCCTGAACTTTAAGTTCTGCACGACGTGGAATTGCTTGTGGAGCAGTTCCTGATGAATTGGATTTCTTTACTCCTTTACCAGCTCCATTCTGAGACGAGTACGGATTATGAGATAAATTGGTAGATGTAAACATTGAAGGCTGAGCTAGGCCTGTGGTCAACTGTGAATTCGGCAGCTCTAATATTTTGAGATCTTTGATATCAATTGCACTGGAACACAAGAGAAAAAGATCAAGACCAAACAATAATTTTATGTCTGGCATTAATAACTCAGTTTACCATAACCATATAACCACTTACAGCACAGAACAGGCCAGTTCGGCCCTACTAGTCCATGCCGTAACAAATCCCCACCCTCCTAGTCCCACTGACCAGCACCCGGTCCATACCCTTCCAGTCCTATATAAAAGTAAATGTTCTTTGAAGTAACACATAAACCTATTCACCCAGTGGAGGGCCTTGGTCGGGCTTTGCTCAGAACAGCTGTTTGAATAAAGTTGTGTCAAACAGCAATGGCGTCGACAAAAGATGAAGAGCTGGGGCGACTCTCTTAAAATTTCTCCTTATCCCTGCTTAGTAAGTCATCCCAGTCAGAGGTTTTATCTGTAAACTTGGGGGAAGGGGGCTAATGATCTATAATCTTTCAGACAGCTCCATGGAGGGGAAGGAACCGCCAGATGCAGTAGGCCTTTTCATACCGCCATGTAACCCTCCTGTCAACCGGCAGTGTGAAAATGTCAGCCCAGGAAAATTACCTGGGTACCTCCCGGGTAGGGCTGTGGACTCAGGTAATTTTCCTGGGCCTCCCTCTCCCTGCAGTCTGAATTAGCACGTGTGCTGTGTCATCCTGCCATCATTTAAGCTTGTCAACCTCAATTTGCCTTCAATAAATCAGTTCATTCTGCTATTTGTTCATTGATGTGTCTGTGCGTGTCTGTGCGTGTCTGTGCGTGTCTGTGCGTGTCTGTGCGTGTCTGTGCGTGTCTGTGCGTGTCTGTGCGTGTCTGTGCGTGTCTGTGTATACATAAATATAAATACGCACACACACAGTCTTCCAACTGCCATGAGGACTTCCTGTGAGTGTGTAATCACTGACTTGACATATTAGCAAGATTTAGTCAAGGCATTGAATATATGAGCAGGGAGGTCATGATCCAATTTTATGAAACATTGTTCAGACTTCAGCTAGAGTACTGCCTGCAGTTCTGGTCTCCACCCCAGAGGAAGGAAGTGATAGCACTGGAGAGGCTGCAGAGGAGACTTACAAGGATGTTGCCCGAGATGGCACATTTCTGTTACTAGGAGAAAATGGAGAGACTAGGTCTGCTTTCCCAAAAAGCAAAGGTCAAGAGAGATGTAATAAAATTAGGACGAATATAGATTGAGTAAACAGCAGGTTTCCTTTCTGCTGATCAGAGGTAAGTGAAACTAGAGAACATAGATTTAATATAAGGATAAGAAATGAGAGGACATCGGAGGGGGAACTTTCACACCAAGACAATGGTCTGGACCTCAAATGCATTGCCAGAGAGTTGTAGAAACAATTGCTGAAAGCATTCGCGTGCCTAGACGAGTACTTGAATCGATTTGGCATAGAACATATGAGCCAAATGCTGGAAGATGGGATTCATGCAAATGAATGAATGTGGTGGACCAAAGGGCGTAGGACAAAATTAAATTGTAGTGCTGCATCTAATACCAGATAGAAATTGAAGTGGGTTTCCTACCAACATTAAAAAATAGATAGTTGAAATTAAATGGAGGTATATGGAAATGAAATAGGATTTAAAATCTCAGACAAAATATCACATTGAGGGTGAAAGCTAACATGGGTTGGTTGTACCAAATAGGACGATCCAAGCTCTCACAAATTAAGATTTATTTACTTATTTTTAAAACCGGGCTTTTGTCATAGGAAATAAAATTGCAAATACAGTAAAAGACCAAAACTCCGGATGCCAGAAATCCAGACCACTCAAGAATCCAGACCTTTCAAATACACTCAAACTTTAAAAAATTTAGCAGGCATTTGTGCGCTTGCGCAAAAGCCACAGATGCACTGCAGCAACAAGCTGCTTTAGAAAATGAACCACGCTGTATGAATAAACGATCAAAATTTACCCATTAATCTCTTCTTTATTCCTCCTTAAATTTGAATTTTAAAAGTACTGCCCAGGAACCCAGTAAATCCAAAAATCCAATCCCCATGCAGTTCTGATTTTCACACTTCTACTGTAAATGAATGTTGGACAAGCAACTGTTATCTTTAATTCAATGCATATTTGCCACCCATAAAATCCCCCAGCAGCTGATGTTTGAAAGATATTATGTCAACCATCAATTTAAGAAATTAATGTTCATGACAATCTTTTAGACCACTGAAAAAATGGTCTAAAAGCAAATTATAGTTCTAATTTACAGGTGGGGGCCCAGGAGACATGGGAATTGATACCATAATTGTAATTTTCAATGAGCCTGCAAATTAACATATGTAAGTTTCAAAGTAGTAACCAAAATAATGTTGCCGAGAACATTCCATGGTGTGTTTTGATAATCCATCAAGGATGAAAAACAACAACTTGTTTGGTAAGGGAGTAAAGACTATTCACCATAGGTTAAGGGACACAACCCAGATCAATGAATCCCAAGAGAATTCTAAGGAATATGTACTAACAGTCTGTTCAAATGTTCAAGAAACCTCGGGGGTCTGAAGGTATAAAGGCACGATCGGAAGCCACAAGGAGTCTCTCTGGGGCAAAACTAGCTGTTCTTGGCAGCTTTGAAAAATGATAAAAAGTCCATTTGTGCAGCTGTTTTCGTGTTTGTGAACCAAAGGTTCACTTTAAAATGACCACAAGGAGGAAAGGATGGATTTCATATCTTCAAAATCCTGAATTGTGAAGAATAAATCCTGTACATGGCCACATGCAAATCAATGCGGTTTCTCCAATTCTGGGACTTGATGTCATTTCCAATACTCCTTGACCCATTCCATGTATGGAATGGCTATCTATCAATGCAAAATTTATAATTTTTAAGGTGGGAAATAATTTGCATGCTAATTTGCAGAACATAATCAAGGAAGAATGGCCATAACGTGAGATCTTACACAACTGTTTAAAATATTTTGGAACTGAACCTTTTACTGACAGGGGTATAGTCGGCACCACAATTACAAGCACCCTCTGCTGAAGAACCTCAATGAAACATGATCAGAAACAATCTTGCAGTGCTTTAAACATGAAGAATCCAATAAACAGAAGACATGTAATATAAAAGGCAACAAATTGATTTGGTCAGAAAAGGTTCACCATCTCAGAGGAATGGGGTTCTCTTAAATTAAGACGGATTTTGTATTATTAGGTAATGACACAGAAAGTTTTTTTTAAATATATAGTTTGAAATGGAGAATTTTTCCAACGTGCAGACTCATGCCAGGATCACGTATTCAAAACAAAATTGACGGGCGGCACAGTTTGCATAAAGGTTAGTGCAACGCCATTATAGTACCAGCGACCCAGGTTCTAACCCGCTGCTGTCTGCAAGGAGTTTGTATGTTCTCCCCATGTCTGTGTGGGTTTCCTCCAGATAGTCGTTTCCTCCCACCCTCCAAAAATGTATGAGGTTAATTGGTGTATTTGGGTGGCACTGGCTCATAGGCCAGAAGGGACTGTTCCCCTGCTGCATCTCAAAATTTAAAAAAATGTTTGGGGATAATACCATAACTAAAACCAAAATACTTCCCTGCACCAGCCAGGAGGAATTGGAGTGGAGTAGATCCCATTCAGCCAAGTGAGACAGAAGGCCTTAATATTCTGTCTGCAAAAGAATCTTTTCCAACACCACTTCACATCCAAACGTGTCGAAGAATAGGATAACTGCATTGACCACGGTAAATATGTGTGTAATAACTGATGTAAAAGTCAAACACCCTGAACCCCAAAATTTTGGCTCCGACCGCCTGCCCACCGGAACTCCCAATGCTTTGAACGCAGACTCTCACCTCAGCTGCCCACCTATCCAAGATCCCGACAACCCAAGTGTGGGCTCTCGCCTTGGCTCCAGATGCCTGCCCATCCGAATTCCTGAAACCCCGAACGTGGACTTACCACTCGCCCGCCTGAGTTCCCAGCGAAACATGCATCTACTGTGTCAAAAGTAGTGTGTATGCAAGTCAACCACCCAAATTTTACCCCAAAAAATGGTGCACAAAATTCTACTATTACACGGGCATATATGGTAAATTGAAGCACACATGTATTTCATTCATTCATTTTTTTTTTAAAAATATTAATGGATATACTCAGTTCAACTGAAAGTAATTAATTATTGAAGGGCACTTACCTAAAAGTTAACTCTGGAACTGAACATTTGACTCCATTACGGAATGGCTGCGTAAGAGATATTGTCTGACTGGCTTGGTCGACGGCAGAAATTTTTCCCTGATATACTCCAAGTGTCTCTCCACAATTAATAGAAACAAGGCTTCCAATCCAATTGACAGCCATATTCTACAACATAATAAAAAAATTTAAGGCAGCAGTTAAAAAGAAATGTTGCAACCAGTGATGTGATCCAGAAAAGTAGCCACACATTAGCCAATCGTGTGATAGGAACTGGAGCAAAAGCTAAAATAAAAAAACAACACTGGAGAAACTCAGCAAAGATATAAACCAATGTCTCGGGCTTGAGTCCTTCATGATGATCCCTTAATGAAGGGCTCAAGCCCAAAACATTGGTTCTGTATTTTTATCTTTGCTACATAAAGGACACTGTTTGACCTGCTGAGTTTCTCCAGCGTTATGTTTTTACTTCAATCACTGCGCGCCTGCAGACTTTCGTGTTTTACTTTTTTTAATAATTTTTTTTATTTTTCACACTGTGAACCCTAACAACCAAAATACGTACAAACGTTTCTCATTAAATATACACAATGGCATTTCCCCCCTTTTTTTTAACCCCCTCCAAAACTAATAAATATTCAACATATACAATACAATAAAACCATAAAGCAATGTCTCACACAAAGGAAAAACAAACGAGAAAAATGTGTCATCTACTTTTACACATTGGACGAGTCGTACTACCTTCTTATCATTTTGGGGGCTGGAGGTCTGAGGCAAGCCCTCGCTGTTAGGTTCCACGTAAGATTCCCAAATTGTTCGAACAATGTGACTTTATTTTTAAATTATGTTATTTTTTCCAGTGGTATACATTTATTCATTTCCATGTACCATTGCTGTATTCTCAGGCTCTCTTCCATTTTTCAAGTTGACATTATACATTTTTTTTGCTACTGCTAAGGCTATCATAATAAATCTTTTTTGTGCTTTATCCAATTTGAGGCCTAATTCTTTATGTTACTTAAAAGAAAGATCTCTGGAATTTTTGGCATGTTGTTTTTTGTGATTTTATTTAATATCTGATTTAATTCTTACCCAAAACGTATTCACTTTTGTACATGCCCAAGTTGCATGTATTGTTGTTCCCATTTCCTTCTTACAGCCAAAACATCTATCTGATACTGTTGGGTCCCATTCTTTTAAACTTTTGGGGCATGATATATAACCTATGTAACCAATTATACTGTATCGTGCGTAACCTCGTGTTTATTGTATTCTTCATAGTTACAGAACATAACTTTTCCCATGTTTCATTCTTTATCTTATGTTTAAATCCTTTTCCCACTTTTGTTTGGGTTTATAGCTTATTTCCTCATTTTCTTATCTTGCAGCTTATTGTACATGTTCGTTATAAATCTTTTAATTATCATTGTGTCTGTATTCACATATTCAAAGCTGCTTCCTTCCTGGTAATCTCAGTCTGCTCCCAATTTATCCTTTAAATAAGCTTTCAGTTGATGATATGCAAACATTTTACATTGAGTTATTCCATATTTGGTCCGTCAACTGTTCAAATGTTAATAAATTATTTCCCAAAAAACAATTTTCTATTCTTTTGATTCCTTTTCTCTCCCATTCGCTAAAGGAAAGGTTATCTATTGTAAAAGGGATTAGTGGTTTTTGCATCAATAACAATTTTGTATTTGGTAGTTCATTTCTTTTCTTTCTACTGGGTCTTCTTCCATATATTAAGTAAATGATGCAGTACTGGTGAGCTTTTATATTGCACCAGCTTTTCATCCACTTATAAAGAATATGTTCTGGTACCTTCTCTCCCCTATTTTATCTAGTTCTATTTTAGTTCAGTCTGGTTTTTCCTCTTGTCTGGTAAAAATCTGATAAATACCTCAATTGTGCAGCTCTATAATAATTTCTGAAGTAACTGCAAACACCCTGGTTATATCTGTTAATTTATCTAACGCTACCCTTGGTTTCCCCCCCTTTCCACAAGAATTTCTTATTATGCTCTTGAGTTCATCAAACAATTTCTCTGTTAAGGGAATTGGTAACGTTTGATATCTCTGGTTCTGTTAGGTATACTATGATGTCATCTGCAAATAAGCTGTTTTTATACTCCTCCTTTATTTTTATCCCTTTATTTTGTTTTCTATTCTTAACAGCTCTACCAATGGTTCTATTGCTAAGGCAAACAATGAGGGGATAATAGACATCCCTGTCTAGTTGATCTACTTAATTTGAATTGGTTTGATACATATCCATTTACTACCATTTTTGCCAACAGTCCATTATATAATGCTTTAATCCAATTAATACTTTTTTTCTGGCAGATTGAACATCTGTAATACCTTAAATAAGTAGTTCCACTCTACCCTGTCAAAGGCTTTCTCTGCATCTAAGGCAACAGCCACCATTGGTTTCTATTTCATTGAGCTGCATTTATTAGATTAATAAGTTTACAGACATTATCCACTGTTTGTCTTTTCTTAATAAATGCAGTTTGATCTTGTTTAACAATTTTTGGTACACAGTCGGCCAATCTATTTGCTAATATTTTCACTATTTATCTTATCATCTGAGTTAAGTAGAGATATTGGTCTATATGATGCTGGTGTTAATGGATCCTTCCCCTCTTTGGTATTACTGTAATTATTGCTGTCTTACATGAGTCTGGCAAGTTTGTGTTTCTTCTATCTGATTAATTACTTACAGGAGAGGCGCAATTAATAACTCTTTAAATGTTTTATAAAATTCAATTGGGAATCCATCCTCTCCTGGTGTTCTATTGTTCAGCAGCTTTTTAATATATCCTGTACTTCCTCGATTTCAAAAGGTTTTATCAGTTTTTGTTCCTCTTCTTTGCAATTTTGGCAGTTCAATTTTAGCTAAAAACTCTTCTATTTTATCATCTTTACCCTCATTCTCAGTTTGGTATAATTGTTCATAAATTCCTTAAAGTTTTCATTAATCTCTGTTGGGTTATATGTGATTTGTTTTGGCCTTTTTCCTTGATGCCAATACAATTCTTTCAGCTTGTCTGTTTAAGGTGCCGGGCCAATATTTTATCTGTTTTTTTCTCCCAATTCATAATATTTTCGCTGTTTTCATTATGTTCTTTTCTACCTTTGTAATCTTTCTTATTTTATTTTTTTGTCTTATCAATTCTCTCTTTTTTAAATATTGTTCTTTTTCACTAGTTCCTTTTCTATACATGCTATCTCCCTTTACAGCTCCTCTATTTCCCGATTGTAATCCTTTTTCATCTTAGTTACATAACTTATCATCTTTCACTATTATCTTATCATATTGTCTTAAGCTTTCATTGCGTCCCATAGTGTAAATTTATCTTTCACCGATTCTGTGTTTATTTAAAAATGTTTTAATTTGTCATTCAATAAATTCTCTATTGCTAATAACAGGGGTGAATGATCTGATAGTAGTCTAGCTTTATACTCAGTTTTTCCTAACTCTTCCTTGAATATGGGCCGACAACAAAAACACGTCAATCCTTGAGTAAGTTTTGTGTCTACTCGAATAATAGGAGTATCCTTCTCTCTTGGGTGTTGCCTCCTCCATATTTTCCATAAGTTTCATTTCCTGCATTGATTTAACCATAAATTTGTCTATTTTATTCTTTTTACTTATCTTTTTTCCAGTTTTATCCAACATTGTATCCAAATTAAGGTTAAAATCCCCTCCTATCAATATATTTCCTTGTGTGTCTGCAATCTTCAAAAAAAAAATCCTGCATAAACTTTGATCCTCTTCATTAGGTGCATATATATTGTGCAAATTCCAAGATTCTGAGTATATCTGACACTTTATCATTACATACCTCCCTGCTGGATCTATTATTTCCTCATCTATTTGATTGGTACATTTTTGTTAAATAATATGGCTACACCTCTAGCTTTTGAATTATATGATGCTGCCATTAAGTGTCCTACCCAGTCTCTCTTTAATTTGTTATGTTCCACTTCAGTTAGATGCGTTTCCTGCACAAATGCTATGTTTATTTTTTCTTTTCTCAGTAAATTTAATAGCCTCTTCCTTTTAATTTGGTTATGTATTCATTAATGTTTATCGTCATACAGTTCAACGTGGCCATCTAATATCTTGTTTACACCTCTTTTCCCGCCTCCTCGCCACCTCTGTCCCCCTTTTTATCTTTTATTTTCCCCTTTTTAAACTTAATGTATGACAACACATTTAAAACATAAAATATTCCAACAATTCCCACACCTAATAACACCTTAACCCCAAATGCACCCCCCCCCCTCTCTGAGCTGCCCTTTATCCCTTGCCGGGCAACCACAACTCCCCTTTCATTTGTTTGCGATCTTGCTCACAAACATCAGCTGATTTTGCAGTGATGGTTATTCTTCCCCCACCCCCCCAGGAAACACTTTTTTTTAAAAAATATACATATCACAAAGCTCTCTTTCCCCCCCCCCCCCTTCTTCCTTCCTTCCCTTCTCTTTTCCATCTTTAGTTCTTTACATATACATTATTTTTACATCTTTATATATACTTTATCACTGGTCTTCTTTCTTGTTACATCTCTTCTCTCCTGCAAACACTGCGATTTCCTTGTGCTTCCTCGGATCCAAGAACAGTCTGTTTTGCTCCCCAGGTATAAATATTTTAAGTACGGCTGGATGTCTTAATATAAATTTATAACCTTTTTTCTATAAAATCATTTCGCTATATTAAATTCCTCCTTCTTTAAGAGTTCAAAACTTATGTCTAGGTAAAAAAAAAATTTTTTGTCCCTTATATTCAACGGCTTATTATCTTCTCTAACTTTGTTCCTTGCCCACTCCAGTATATTTTCTCTAGTCGTATATCTTAAAAATTTTACTAAGATGGATCTTGGTTTTTGATGTATCTGTGATTTCTGAGCTAGTGCTCTGTGTGCCCTTTCTATTTCCATTTCTTCATATAATTCTGTCATTTCCAAAACCTTCAGAATCATCCTTTTATAAATTACTTCATGTCTGCACCTTCTTCATCTTCCTTCAGGCCCACTATTTTTATGTTGTTTCACCTACTATAGTTTTCCAACATATCAATTTTCTGAGATAACAACTCTTGTGTCTCTTTAATTTTTTTGTCACTTTCTTCCAATTTTTCTCTTAAATAATTTACTCCCGTTTCTACAGCCTTCCCCGCTCCTTCACGTTTTCTACTCTTTTCCCTATTTCTGTCATGACCAGTTCTAAACCTTGCATTTTGTCTTCTGCTCCTTTCATTTTTCTTTTAATTGCACCAAATTCTAATGATAACCATTCTTTTAATTATCTCATTTGTTCTTCAAAAAGGCTTTATCTATATTCTGTCCATCTGTTTTACCTTCTATTTCCCAGTGAAGATCTTGGTCTTCTTCTGTATCTGTACCTGTGTTTGTGTCTTCTTCTTCTCTTCTGTTTTTCCAGAAGAATTACTTCTACGTCTTTGTCGGGACTCCTCTTGCTGTTGGTCTTCCTTTCGTGGGCCTGTCTGTCTGTCTGGCCTCCTGCTGTTGATCCTCTTGTTGTCGGTCACCCCGCTGTCATTCTCCCTCATCCGACTCCTTGCTCCGTTGTTTATATCCTCCAGCTGAGCGCCCTGATGCCGGGCATCCCCCAGCTGTTCATGTTGTAACTGCCCACATCCTTGGCTGAGCACCCCTCCCGCCGGTGTTCACTTTTTCCTTTGATTGCACACTTTTGCTCAGCTCCGTGAGCCATTTTTGGAGTCCACCGGTCGGGAGGTCGCGACTTTGCAGGGCACTCACCAACCTTGGAGATCGTCTGCTCTTCACCACCGCAGCTCCTTCGTGCAGGTAAGGCCTTCTCCTTCTTCTCTGGTGATTTTTCTTCTTCTTTTCCCGTTGTTCTTACTTTCTCTTTCTTGGATGCCATCTTCTTGTTCTTTCTCTCTAACTTTATCTTCCATTTCTTGAGTTTTGTATTCGCTGAGCCTTGTCTTTTCCAAACTTTTTTTCTGGAGAGGGCTGGTTCAACCCGACCGGCCACTACTCCATCACGTGACTCTGTGTTTTACTTATTGTTACAAAAAACTATTTCATTCATTTTTGTTTTGTCTTGGTAATGCATCTTGGAAGCTTACCTTAAGAAAACCTGTCTGGTTTTCATCTACTGTATTCTCAAACATACTTCAGAAGCAGCTTTTGTTGCAATGACATTTCAGAAACAAAGCTATAAAGTTCCATGACGGTATTAAATCATTATTTCTCACTAGGTTTCATTTCGGACTAAATAAAAACAAATGTTAATGATCAACTTAAAATTATCAGTTGAAAAAAAATTAAAATCTGTTTGGCTAATTAGGAAGAAATCTCACAACTTTACCCACAAGAAGTTGTTCAGATTCAAACTTTCTGATTTATTTAGTGCCTCACTAACAATAAAATTTTTTAAATGTTCAGAAAAGACACTATAAATGTCAAAAGAATAACATTGGAAGAAATCAGCAGGTAAAGCAGCTTCTAAAACACTGACTTACCTCATGGTTTCCCTTCCACTCACAAACCACTAAGTAATCCTTATGCCATCATTGCTCTGTGATTAGGAAGGGATTGTGTAAGGTGATACGTGAGTGAGAAGGGAAGGTCAAGAATCACTGCTCTCAATCAATTGTTATTGACAGATTGGCTTTGAGAAAAATTGTCATGGCCCATTTCCTTTGGAGTTATGAAACCGTGCACATAACGGTCAATGAGGTACGATTAAAACAGTGGTTTTCAAACTTTTTCTTTCCACCCACATCCCACTTTAGCAATCCCTTACTAATCAGAGCATCAATGGCATAGGGGATGACTTAAAGTGGTATGCGAGTGGATATAAAAGTTTGGGAAACCTTGGCTTACACCGTTTGACAGGCTAAATTCTTCCAATATTTAGTTTCTGGTTTCAAATTCTACTCTTTGCAATTTATTTTGTATTCATAAACGGTTAAAAAAAGTTATTATTTTTGTTTTTACTGCTAGCTTAAGTGTAATCAAAGCAGAATACCCATTTAAAAATTAATCATCTATCAACTTGACACAAATGTAAAGGCAGCCCAGTTGAATAACAGTTAGTGCAATGCTTTACAGCGCCAGCGATCGTGATCAGGGTTTGAATCCTGCGCTGTCGAAAAGGAATTTGGACATACTCCCCATGTCTGCATGGGTTTTCTCTGGGGCTCCTGTTTCCTCCCACCGTTCAAAACATACCAGAGGTTGTAAGTTAATGGGTGTAATGGACTGAACTGACTCGTGGACCAAAAGGGTCTGAAACTGTGTGTATGCATGTCTAAATTCACAAACAAAGAACTGACTAGAAGCTACCAGTAACCATTTATCCTTCAGGAAGATAAGGAACAATTTTCAATGATTAAATTGAAAATTTATTTCAATTAATTTTATTTTTTCAAGTCCTCAACTTATGACCAAAATTGGGACCAAAGGATTGGTCACAGCTCGGATTGATCGCTTAGGATTTGCATGTCTTAATGAGGTATTAAAGCAATTATTCAAAAAAACCTCAAAGAATGAACCTTGAATGAAGAATCTCAGCATACGTAGTTTTTTGTTAATATTTGGCCGTATGTACGGGTGGACGTAACTAGGGATGGTTTGCAAGTTGAGGACGAGCTATATTCAAATATAAATGAGTAATTATAAGAAAAACAACAGTTGATCAACTGTGCTCAATACACACTTCTCCCACCACACACCTCCTTGCAAGCACAAATTTCCCTAACCTGCTGCACAAAGGGTAAATACAGCTCAAAAGAAGAAAAAACACATTTAGCAGAATAATGATCGATTAAGCAGGCCATAATCCTATGAAGGAGTAAGCAGTATCAAGTAAGAAATATAAGCAACAATCTTCAAAAAATTTAAGTAGAATCAAATAGTGAAAATATTAGAAAACAAAAATCAGAAAACGTTGGATCTCGTCAGGAGATAGGGAGACATATGTAGCACGAGAAATAACTAACATTTCCGGTCAGATCAGAATTTATTGTCATGAACACATCACAAATTTGTTCTTTGCATCAGTGGAAACATTTATATTAAACCACCTTACGAATAAAAGTAGTGCAAAATAAGAAAAGAACAAATATAAAGTAAAGAAGTATCTGAGGCTCCCAGTTCATTCAGTAAAGTCAATTGTTTCTCATCAGAATTAAGAGAGATTTAAATACCAGTTCTCACTCTTGCTCCACCCTGACCAGAAGTAAAACACAGAAGTCTGTATTCACCGCGGTTCAAGTAAAAACAATGTTTACATAGGATGGCGGCCACTTCCCCTCTTAGCCATGAAAATATTCACACTCAGGAAGGATCACCAGAAATCACATCTCAAATCATCAACGTATCACCTCCAGGGTTCCCAATGTTGGAGAACTCAGAAGGTCAAACAGTGTACTTTATGTAGCAAAGACAAAAATACATAACCATGTTTCAGGCTTGAGCCCCTTCATCAGGTGTGTATTGACGAAGAGCTCAGGCCTGAAAATTTGGCTTTAAAATAAAATACACTGTTTGACTGATTTCTCCAGCATTGCATTTTTACTCCATCCAATCAAAGAGGGCCAAAACACCCTGCAAAACCAGAATAAACTGAAACACCAGTTCTTGTAACTCCCAAAAAGGGTCAAGTCAATGAAACAGAATCGCCCATTTTCAAGACCTCCCATAGAGTTCAGCAGCAGCACGAGTGGAGAACATAGCCCACGTTCCAGAGGAATATTCCCCTAACCTTTTCACACTTCACCCTTAATCCAGGTCCTGTGGTTTGGAGAAGCCAAACGAAAACACATAAATGCTGGAGGAACTCAGCAGGTCAACCGAGGCCTTATGGAGCAAAGGTGCAGCTACGTCGCCAATGTTCCCAGGGCCCGAGCCCTTCATCAAGGTCATCACCAACGTTCCAGGCCCGAGCCCTTCATCAAGGTCATCGCCAACGTTCCTGCCCTGAGCCCTTCATCAAGGTCATCGCCAACGTTCCTGCCCTGAGCCCTTCATCAAGGTCATCGCCAACGTTCCTGCCCTGAGCCCTCATCAAGGTCATCGCCAACGTTCCGGGCCCGAGCCCTTTCATCAAGGTCATCGCCAACGTTCCGGCCCGAGCCCTTCATCAAGGTCATCGCAACGTTCCTGCCCTGAGCCCTTCATCAAGGTCATCGCCAACGGTCCGGGCCCGAGCCCTTCATCAAGGTCATCGCCAACGGTCCGGGGCCGAGTCCTTCATCAAGTCATCGGCAACGGTCCGGGCCCGAGCCCTCATCAAGGTCATCGCCAACGGTCCGGGGCCGAGTCCTTCATCAAGGTCATCGCCAACGGTCCGGGCCCGAGCCCTTCATCAAGGTCATCGCCAACGGTCCGGGCCCGAGCCCTTCATCAAGGTCATCGCCAACGGTCCGGGGCCGAGTCTTCATCAAGGTCATCGCCAACGGTCCGGGCCTGAGCCCTTCATCAAGGTCATCACCAACGTTCCGGGCTGAGCCCTTCATCAAGGTCATCGCCAACGGTCGGGCCTGAGCCCTTCATCAAGGTCATCGCCAACGTTCCGGGCCTGAGCCCTTCATCAAGGTCATCACTCACACTCCCCTCAGTGGGGAGGGGTAAAAAAAAAAAGCCTGCAGGCATTGACTGACTTATACCCTTGAGAAATACCTGTCAAATCTTCTACGCTCCAGGGAACACAGCCCTAACCTACTTAACCTTTCCCCGTAACTCAGCTCTTGGAGGTCTCCGGCAACATCCTAGTAAATCTCCTCTGCCCTCTTCCCACCTTACTGATATCTCTCCTGCAGTTAGGTGACCAAAGCCAGCACACCATCCTCCAAATTTGGCCTCAGATGCAACTTTACCATCACGTCCATCTCATCTTCTCAGTACTTTGATTTAAGAAGTCCCATTTTCAGATTTAAGGCCATCACCCAACAACGAACGGGGTGGGGGGGGGGGGGCTGTTGACTTCGGTCTGGGGTGAGCACCGCATCAACTAGGCCCCAACAGCTCCATCAGCGCCCGCTTCCTCCCCCCTCGCCCTACCCCTCGCCCCTGCTCGCGGCCGGTCACCACCTTCCGTCCTGGGAGAGGTCCGCCTTCACCCTAGACCACCGCAGCGCGCCCTTTAAATAACGTCCCGAGCCAGAGCGGCGCCGGCATCCATCGCCCGTTCCTCCATCGAGCCCGCCCGCTCACTCACTGTCCACGCCTGCGCGCCGCCCGCTGACGTCACTTCCTCCTAGCAACCCGCTCCCTGGTCCATGGCGCCCTGGTGAAGCAACTGGTCGCATCAGGGTTGAGGGGGCGGCCGCCCGCTGACGTCACTTCCTCCTAGCAACCCGCTCCTGGTCCATGGCGCCCTGGTGGAAGCAACTGGTCGCATCAGGGTTGAGGGGGCGGCCGCCCGCTGACGTCACTTCCTCCTAGCAACCCGCTCCCTGGTCCATGGCGCCCTGGTGGGAGCAACTGGTCGCATCAGGTTGAGGGGGCGGCCGCCCGA